>NW_021144857.1:151000-192502 GCF_900634775.1 Gouania willdenowi
ACCATTGTAATTACTGCTTATTACATTTCCAGATGACTGATTGTAATACCAGAAATTTACACATACTGCAGCTTTAATGTGCTATAGGTTTCTATGTAAATAGCGCAAAACTCAGTTACTCTCCTGTGCCTCTAGCTATGGCTGGACAAAAAAATCGATTTTATCGATTCATCGAATTTGTAGATAAGAACAATTTTTATTTAGCAAATTTTAGTTAAAAAAAATATTTGTTATTTATTTATTTGTTTGTTTACCCTTTGAGTAGGCTGTGTGTGTGTGCCACAGGCATGTTTAATTTTTTGTCGGGGAGTAGATTAGAACAGCACCGCTCAATCCACCACTTTGTATCCCTGTCTTTATATTATATTTGTATTTTTTGGCACTTAAAATATTTGTACATTATGTAAATTATATTAAGAATTGGAAAAACTGTAATTAAAACTTATGACCACTAACTTAATGAGTTAAAAACATGTTTAACTCATTTAGAAAATGTGAAAGCAGATTTAAATATATACTTTTGTGAATGAAAAATGTAGTTTTACAAAAATAAAACTTTACTTCATAACAAACTTAATCTGAAAACCAGAATCCAGACCAAAAATCTAATCCTGTAATGAAATCTGTAACATATTTGTGTGCTTATGTTACGGGCCCCGGCTGGCACGGTGTCCACGTTAACAAAGAGAATGTCTGTAAAGTACATGTAGATTCAAATGATTAGGATCGTTATCAGGCATCTGCAGAGCTTGAGGAGTTGATCATTTGAATCAGGTGTGTTGGAAGAGGGAAACATCTAAAACATGCTGGATAGTGGCCCTCGAGGACCGGAATTGGACACCCCTGATGTAGAGTATAAGAGTAGGAACCACGCTGCACAGTCGTCTTTTCCCAGATTGCGTATATTAATTCTCTCTTTGAAGCTCATTTATAATAATACAGTTCAGTGCTTTCAACATCCAGTACAAACAATGATGAATTAAATCAAAATAAAGTGCAATTCCATGTTCACTCATCTTTTGTTATCCAAAACCATATGTAACAACTGCTTATTACATTTCCAGATGACTTATTGTAACAACAGAAATTGACACATACTGCAGCTTTAATGTGCTATAGGTTTCCATGTAAATAGTGCAAAATTCAGTTACCCTTCGGTGCCTCTAGCTATATATATATTAAAGGTATTGTAGACGATGTTTAGCTTCCGGGTGGATCATCAAGACTATTGGTCCTCCTAATTGTCAATCATGTTTACTAAAGGCCGTCGTACGTGCTCGTGCCCGGTGCGCACCGGGTCCTTTGAAAATAGATTTTCACTTACCGGTGGCGAGTCTGACATAGTGGGAAAAGTGCAAATCTTCTTTTGTAAGGTAAGCTTGTATGACCGATGTCCACACCAACTTGTAAACAGAGCTGTGCACGAGGAAAACGGGGAACGTGCGCGCTCTCCCGCACACGTAGGCGTGTTGCGCATGCGCCTTTTTTTCTTTTTTTCCAAAATGTGGAGAGAGCGTTTCTTTTTTTAAACATCGTCCACAATACCTTTAACTATAGCGGGAATTACACTAAATATCGCGATACTACCGTGGCGAGGCGGCTCGGCTCTACCGCTGTTAAAGTCTATAAAACTGACATCACAAGTTGCACAACTTATCAGAACAAAGTGACTTATAAAGTAATGCAAAGCCTAAAGCTTTCATTAACAGTTGTTTTAAACCAAGCACTAACCTGTAAAGTACATGTAGAGTGTTAGAGTAGGAACCACGATGCACACTCGTCTTCTCCCAGATTACGTATGACCGGAAACAGGAAGTGAGTCCACACTAATGTAACCGGGGAACTGTAATCTATAATGCCGAAGGTTCCGCTCCTCTACAATAGTATTTTTACAGGACTACTTTTACTAAGTACACAATAATAATAATAATAATAATAATAATAATAATAATAATAATAATAATAATAATAATAATAATAATAATAATAATAATAATAATAATAAGTGGCATCAAAACAATTACTTCTAAAATAATATCAAATGTGGTTACATCTTTTAAGTTTACCATACTTACATGTAAACAAAACAAAAACAAAACAAAGCTCAACTGAAATGGAAATTTCCTCTTGTGGGACGAATAAAGGATCTCATTTAATAAACATTTGATGTAAGAAATCATTACATGTGTAGATATTATTTAACAGTTTAAATTGACTTTCTTTAGCTTTCAGCAAACACAAATATATCATCAGAATATTTTTTACTAAAATCAGAGTTAATAACTTGTAAAAAAAAAAAAAAAAAAGAATTTATTTTCAAAGGAAGAAGAAAAACATCATGGTAATCAAATTTCCTTAAAAAATATAATATAACAATAATAATTTAAATAACAATTTTTTTTTTAAACAAGGCAAAAGCAACTCTGGATTTAATGTGATCTACACAGTGACTTCATTTTCACTGCTCGTACAATATTAATCTAAAATATATATTGTTTCTGAGAACAAACCAATAATAATTTATTCATAAATTAATTTATACTCAACAAATTTCCTCTCAAATCCATTAAATCATCCACAGACCAAATCCTTCAGGCTGTAACTACTTTATTCACTCTTAAATCACCATTAAACACATTTATTCTGACTGGCTTGTCAATTAAGTTGCTAAAAAACGCTGGTTGTGACGTCAGCGCAAAAGTTGAGAGTGGTTGCCAGGTTGAGTATTTTCCCGCTGATTGTGAGATTATAAAATAACAAACTTACTGAATAAACAGTGAATAACGTTGGTTAAATGTGATATTTATGTTTTATTTGGATGATGAACGGATGGTTTTTGTTGCATTTCTGTGGATATTCAACATATTTCATGCGGGGAATCGTCGGTTGTATCTGGCAACCAGCTAGAGTCAGGAACAAAGCAGTGAAATGGAGGACGGACAGAGCTGGATGATGACTACCGTTAAACTAGAAGAAGAAGAAGAAAAGGAACAAATATTATTGAGGGAAGTGAAGCTGAGTATGAGTAAGACGGACAGTGATGATGATGATGATGATGAAGGCTGCAGGAGGAAAGCTGTGCTGGAGGAGCTTCGTCATCCCGACCATGTGTGGGACGGAATGTTTGCTCCAAAGATGGAGAAAAGCGGAGAAGAAGAAACGGAGGAGTTTTCAGATGTGTGCTCTGTGAAGGAAGAGGTTAGAACACTCCGTGTGTTTCCATTCATTCACTCACTCACTCACCACATTCATCCGCTGTTACACACACACTGGAGACTAGTTTAACTGGTGACCCACTTCATTCACACTCACATTTCTCTATCAATATGTGACGATGTAAAGGTGGAACAACCTGTGTGTACTCAGTGGAACACAGAGAACAAACTACAGAAAAACACACTTTATGTTAATGAGCTAAGGAGTGGGCAGGGACCGTCTACAAAGTCACACCCCCAAAGGAAGCGTCAACAATAACACCAATAACCCTGTGGACAGTCTTTATTAGGGCTCTCTATTTACTACAGCAAATATAGTTAATACAGTTACTTTATCTGATTTATGTTTTCATAAATATACAGTATTAATGTCATTAATTAGTAATAACTTAACAAAAATGTTTATTCATTTGTATTTTATTTAAAGTTTGTAAATAACCAATACTGTAATTAATAGTCATTTCATCTATTATCCTGTAAACCAGGTTCTCCACTGGTCTCACCCTGTGACCCACATTTTGCCACGGTCATTAAATCATGACCCACTTTTTTTTAGAACTCAACCAACAAAATTTAGTCTTTAAAAAATATCTGTCGACAACACACACACACATAATATTTTTAAAAATATAAATCTATATATTTTCCTGTGCAACATGCATTTCACAGCATGCCTATCAAAAGAAAAGTTTCTTTCAAAATAAAAGACAAGTCCATCATGAGGCATTAACTTAAGTATTTATTTATTTTGACCAGCTGTTCATGAACCACTTTTGTGTCCTGACCCAGGGTAGTGAAGCCCACTGGTGTTTAAAAAAAAATTGTTAAAAGTTGAGAGGAATTTTGAAATAATGACTTATGTGATATTATAAGCCATTTATTAACGATATTTAAACGTAGAGTCTTACAAAAAGGCACAATCTTGAAATACGGTTTTAAAGAACACAAAAAAAATACAATTAAAATAAATAATATCAATTGTTTTCACTTAAGTGAAATCCTAGTGAATCTTAAAACAAGACATTGCTGGTCACATTTCAAAGTAAAATAAATTAACATAAATAAAATCGTGTAAACATGGCCAAGGAGTAAAACCAGGAAACTCAGTGATTGACAGCCTACATCATGAAAAACATGAAAGCTATTAGTTATTTTATCATATATATTTCATTTTAGTCAGTGTACTGTATTTACATTATTTATTGGTTACTTTTGCTTTATTCCATCTCAATGCTAGTGCCATGGTGTAGAGTCTAGGGCTGCAACTAATGACTATTTTAATAGTCGACGAGTCATTGATTATTGAAACAATTAATCGACTAATCGGATGATAAATCGTACAATTATTTACTCTATGTTGCTACAATCTTTTACATTTGGCTTGGGTCAAAGTACGATAAATAAAAACAATAAATAAATGAATAAAACAATTCTCAACTTAAAGTGTAAACAGGTTCCTTGGAAACACAAATTAAACTGAATAAATCATCACCAGAATGTGCTTCATTAATAACATTTATTCATTATAAAAAGCTACAATATCTGCTGACTCATAGAGCTGATATTTTATGAAACATGTTTGATTATATGGGTCACTCTATTAGTGTTATTGTATATCATTTATTTATTTCTTCATTTATAATAAAATTATTTTAGAAAAAAAATAAAAAGCACATGAAAAGCAAAACTAACTACAATAATGTTTTTATTGCTGCTGAATCTAGTTTATTTTATATCTGATGATGATTTACATAAAGTTATGGTTGATAAATATCACTGATTTACTATAAATAAACTAGATCAGACTTGATGATTTAATCATATATATATTGAGAGTATACTAATGGGATATTCTGGTGTAATAATCACAATATTTACATTACTGTCTAACAGTGTTGGGAACGTTACTTTAAAAAAGTAATTCGTTATAATTACTCACTACTTGTTCCAAAAAGTACCTGCGTTAGTAACTGAATTATTCTATAATAAAAGTAACTCATTACCAATGAAAGTAACTATTTGCGTTACTGTTAAAAAAAAAGTTGCTATATATCAAATAATTCAGATTTTTTAGATGTGTGTCGTTGTGAGGTGCTTCATTAAATTTGAGTTGCTTACAATGCGCGCGCGGTCACATGAGTAAAAACACTGGCTCTGATTGGCTACTAGGGCTGTCAAAATTGCTCAAAAATGATGTTTGAATATTCCCTCTTAACTCCACCCCCAATATTCGAATTATTCGAATATTTTTTTTTTTTTTTTTTTTTTTAATTGCCAAAAAATATTTATATCTGGTTGCACATGTTGTCAATAACGTGAATTAAGTCAATAACAGGACAAATGAATACAAAGATACATATTAAGTACTTGTTTTTTTTTTTATTCAAGTTAAAACATTTGACAACCTTGAACGTATTATTGCCCGCACCGTCACGCTCTCTACGCATAACCAAATGTAGCAGGCTTCAGAAACATTTTTACAGTATAGAACTGAACCCTCTGAGCGAGCTGCCGTAAACATGGAACTTTTCTACCCACTTTATTAATGAATATATATTCACTGAAGTACAGGAGCCTACACTTTAGTAATATTTCCGTTTAATGTGAAAAAAAATATGACAACAAATAACTTATACCCTGAGGTTCATATAAAATTAAGTGCCATTAAAACTGAAAAAGGCTACTTCCATTCTTGGTGCTTGTATAAAAAAAGGAAACAAAACTGACTGTGCTATCACTGGCGTAGGATCAGGCCTCCAGGCCTACAGGTTATTTACCAAAAACACAAGACGGTCCACATTTGAAGGGGCCTGTGCTGATCTCTTTATTTACTATATTCCCAGCGGTGGAAAATACGCGTTCAGATGATCCGGGGATGGAAAGATATTTCTTTGCCATCTGAGCGACGTGAGGGTATCTCCCAGAGCCCAGAGTTTTCAACCACATGAGAGGATTTTGTTGCGGAGGAATTGGAGATTCTTGTTCATACATCGACATCTCTTTTTGAAGCAGCAGGCTGATGTCCTCCTGGTCTGGGCTGTCTGTGCAATACGTGTCTCTGAAGAGACACCCCATAGCAGATAACGCAGTTTTCTCAGCGGGTTGCGTTTGCTGATCACAGGGTTGTTCGCTAGCGGCCTCACTGCCTGTGCCTTTGGCCGCATTCACTTGTTTCATCTCCTCCAGAATAGCCACCTGCACCTGCCGTCTCTGCTCCTCTTTCAAATGAACGAGGCGTTGAAAGCGTGGATCCAGGTAACTTAAGCAGCATAAATGCACCCTTTTCCTGACAATAACGCTTCTCCAGATCTGTGGCGATTTAGACGTGTTTGGGTTAAAATCACTTTCACTGCTGCGGTCGAGTTGGGCTCTGCACTTTCTGTCGTCTTCCATATGCACTGTCGGGACCTGACGTCACTCCTGCCACCTGTCTCTGACCCCTCAAGCAGTGCTAGCACAGCAGACAGCTGTGCCTGCTACCCATTGAACTATATAAAAACCTACCGTGGGCGTGTTTTTCCCATAATATATATATAATGTTTTTAGTAATATTCGAATATTAATTTTCACCTTCGAATTTCAATATTTTTTTACTATTCGAATATATATTCGAATTTAGAATATTCGTTGACAGCCCTATTGGCTACCATGGAACATGACGCCGCCTTAGCCAATCATAATCGCTCACCTTGTTTTTGACCCGCCTCCTCTTGCTGGTACATGTGTAAAAACACTGGCTCTGATTGGCTACCATGAAACATGACTCCGCCTTAGCCAATCATAATCACTCACCTTGTTTTCAACCCACCTCCTCACAACAGCTGAGTAAGAAGCCAGGGATGCTTTCAGATCACAGTTTATTCAATCAATGCATGTAACGCACCGCATTGAACGTTCAGTAATCATAACGGTGTTGTAACGGCGTAAAAAGTAATTAGTTAGATTACCCCGTTACTGAAAAACAAACGCCGTTATTCCAAACACTGCTGTCTAATGGGACCAGTTTTGTCTGTAAACACGTGAAATATAATTAAAAACATTGCATTTGAAGTCGGGACAGATGAATAGCAATGATAGTTTTATGCGAAAATTTATTTCACACTAAGTGTGACATGTTTGCTTTTATCTTTCCATAAAAGTGTTAAATCTGACCATTAATAAATCTGTGGCTCTCTGTGGTTTAATGATAGTAAGATGTGTAGTTTTTACTATAGTCTTCCTTTTATGAAGTGGTTAGCGTTAGCGCTTAGCCCAGTCTTATGTGTCGGTCACATTGTTGTTACTGGGAGCTCCCGGTAAGAGCGCTGAGCTCCCGGTTAAGAGCACTTTCCCTTCTCATTTTTGACTAAAACTGGTTGCTCAGGCCCCCCAGCAGCACTAGCAATCAACATTAATGTCATAGTCATCATATTTCCCCTCAGGGATCAATGGTTTGCTGAATCTGATCAGGTTTATTGTTTAAGTTCATCAAAACCTAATGTAAATGATCCTGATGACATCATTCATACCATAATGATGGTAAATGATTTTATATAGAGCTTTATCACCACTGAAACAGTCTCAAAGTGCTTTACACATCAGCTCATTCACCCAATCACTCTCACATTCACACACCAGTGGGACAGGACTGCCATGCAAGGCACTAGTCGACCACTGGGAGCAACTTAGGGTTCAGTGTCTTGCCCAAGGACACTTCGACACATAGTCAGGTACTGGGATCGAACCCCCAACCTCTCGATCAGAAGACGACCCACTACCACCTGAGCCACGGTCGCTGATAAGGTGATTACACACACCTTATCAGCGCTCCCCAGAACATTTCCCCATAAAAAAAATGTTCCTTGCCTCACGGTGACGACTTTTTATGTTGATTCTGTTCATTTCCGTGTTGAACCGTTTTCATTGGTTGATTCCATTTCATTTCATTTCATTTTATTTATTCTTTTTTCATGGTAATGCAACATAAATTGGTACAACAATCCAGCAAACACAACAATAATACATTCTATGAAAAGAAGAACAGGAGTAGGATGAAGAAAAAATCTTATAAACTCCTCCCCCATTCTTAACAAAAACATTACAAATTAGATGGCCTCAACGATGCCAAAAGATAACAATAGCCCAGAACAGATGTAATCAACTTTCGATTTTAACAATTTTCACTTTTTTTATTATTTTTTTTATTTTATTTCACAATTATTATAAATGATTTTGCTAAAACAGCAGTTGTTGTAAATTTAACAATTTTCACATTCATCTTTATACTGTTTATACTTGTATTTGAATTGAAGAATATTTGAACAACATTTTAGATCATTTTCTAGAGAGTTCCATTGTATCACACCAGATACTGAGACACACATTTTTTTGAGGGTATTTCCTGCAAAAGGTTGTTTTAAGTCATTATTTCTTCTGCTTGTCTCACTGTTTACAGTAAAAAAGGGTTTGAAGTCCATGCGGTAACAGACAGTGTTTTGCTTTATGAACAACTAATAAAGTTTGTAAAGCAACCAAGTCCATCAGTTTGAGTAGTCCTAACCTCAGAAACAGTCCTGTGGTATGCTCTCTTGGAGCAACTCCATTAATTATTCTTATATTATTCTATAGAAAAGAAATAAGGGCGTTAAATTAGTAATATAAGAATGACCCCATATCTCCAAACAATACATTAAATATGGCAAAATAAAGGAGCAATATAGAATTCTCATTGCCTTGTAATTCAACATAAACTTTACTTTACTCAAAACTGCAATGTTTTTACAAATTTTATTTCTTACGTAAGCTATGTGCGACTTCCACTTAAATTTTTCATCAATGAGAACTCCTAAAAACCTAAATTCTGACACTCTCTCAATAGTTATTCCATTTAAAGTTAAATTAACACTATCAGGATATTTTTGATTTGTGAACAACATGCATTTTGTTTTGCTTAAGTTTAATGACAATTTGTTTTTATTAAACCATTTCTGAAGTTGGACCATTTCTTGTTCAACAGTTTCCATTAATGTTCCTAAGTTCTTCCCCGATACAAAAAAATTAGTAACGTCCACAAAAAGAACAAATGGTAAAATCTTTGATTCCTCACAGAGGTCATTAATATATAAAGTAAAAAGTTTGGGCCCCAGCACAGAGCCTTGAGGGACTCCACACTGTATTGTTTCTAACTTAGATTCATGACCTATATACTCTGCATATTGTTGTCTATTTTCCAAGTAACTACTAATCCAGTTTAAAACTACACCTCTAATGCCATATGTCTGTAATTTAGATATCAATATACCATGATCGAGAGTGTCAAAGGCCTTTTTAAGGTCAATAAAAACTCCATCTGTGTGATTTTTATTTTCCAGTTCTGTAGTAATGTCCTCTGTGATTTTCATCAAAGCCATAGCTGTTGAGCGGGTGTTTCGAAACCCAAACTGATTATCATGTATCAAGGAATGTTTTTCAAGAAAATAATCAAATTTTTCAACAAAGAGTTTCTCCAGAATTTTGGAAAATTGAGAAAGCAAATATATAGGCCTATAATTTGAGAGACTATGCCTATCACCCAATTTAAAAAGTGGAACAATCTTAAACACCTTCATTTTATCTGGAAAGAAACCTGTATTAAAAGACAAATTGATTATATATTTTAATGGTCTAATAATACAATGTATAGTTTCTTTGACAATATACATATCTAAGCCATCACTATCGCATGAATATTTACATTTCAATTTAGAGACAGTAGAAATAATTTCACTCTCACTAACTACACCAAGAAATAGGGATTGTATAACTCTACTTTCACCTATTCAGTTTTTATTTTCGTTATGCAGTGGTATAGATTTAGCAAGATTTGGACCAACATTGACGAAAAATGAATTAAATTCAACAGCCATTTGTACACCACTTACCTCTGTATTCTGTTGGTTCATTAAGTATAATGGCAGACTACAATTCATTTTACTGCCCATAACCTCCCTTAAAACTTTCCACATTCCTTTGATATTACTTTTGTTTTCCATCAACAAATTTGTATAATAATCTTTCTTTGCACGTCTCATTATGGTAGTCAACTTATTTTTATAGGCTTTATATTTTTTTTCTGCATTTACTGTCCGATATTTTACAAAGTCGCAATAAAGCTTATTCTTCTTTTTGCAAGATTTCAATATACCCTTTGTTACCCAAGGCTTGTTGTTTTTTCTTGCTATATCATTCAATATTTTTGTTGGGCAATTTTTATTATATAACCATAGATACTTTTATAAAAATGATTCATAAGCCTTATTTACATTATTGGTACTATAAACATTTTCCCAGTGTTCTTTCATAAGATCATCCCTAAATGTATTTAGTCTTTCTTCAGTTCTTGACCGAAGAACTTTACTGCACTTTTCTTTGTCTGTTTTTACTTTACAAAAATTAGCTACAAATATAGGTAAATGATCAGTTGTATCATTTATCAGAAGACCACTTTTGACCGTTTTTTCAAAAATATTAACAAAAATGTTATCAATTAATGTGGCACAACTGGAGGTTATTTGGCTAGGCCTGGTCATGGTTGGATAAAGGCCTCTGCTATACATTAAATCTAGGAAATCTGAACTACTAGTATGATTAGACACATTCAAGAGATTTATGTTGAAGTCCCCGCAAATTATAGACAGTTTATTTTCATTCATCCCAACTAATAATTGCTCCATCTTGTTAATAAATGCTGTTATGCTGGACCCTGGAGTTCTATATATGCATGTGACAACAATATTCCTCTGTTTATTCATTTCGATCTCAACAGTTAAACATTCCATTAAATCTTCTGTTGCAGTAGTCATACACTCAATTGTTTTGCATTTCAGCTCACTGCTAACATAAAGAGCAACCCCCCCCCTCTCTTCTTGATCCGATTGACATAAAACAATTCATATCCCTCAAAATGAAATTCCGCATCCTTCTCATCCGTTAACCACGTCTCAGACAGAGCTATGACAGTACATTTATTTTGTAATGTGTTCAAATAATCATCTATTTTACTAAAGTTTTAATACAGGCTTCTACAATTCAAATGAATAAGAGAAAATGAACCAACCGTTTCTATATTATTATTAAAGTCTGTATAATATTTACATGTATCATTTATGTTTGGAAATAAATTTTATTCGGAAACCAGTTCATCATAGTCATATACACGACTTGTGTTTTCAGCTTGTGTAAGTATATGTTCACACACTGCGGACATCGCACTTAATTATACAAATAAGCACTAGCCACAATGTAGTCTCCACATACCTTAATCATCGACTGTTTTATCATTTTCATAACTGTTCAAGGGAAGTCGAAGAGAGTCAACGCTGGCTGTTATTTCCCCAGCGGGAGTATGCTTGCTCCTACTGCGGGGGGACTGCCATCCCTCAGCCCACAGCGCTGAGTCCCAATCTGGCTCTTTTCTTGGGACTTCCATCGTTACACCAAAGTCCTTTTGACCCTCAGCTGCTTCTCGTGGGTTTTCAAAAGTCTTAGTCTTTCCATCCTGCAGAAACAGCATGAGTTTTGCGGGGTAGAGAACGCAAGACTTGATTTTTCGCTCCTGGAGTTGTTTCCTTGCGCTCCTGTATTTTGCGCGCTCCTTGAACACTTCGGTGGTGTAATCCTCGTCAAAATATGTCCTTTACACAGGATGCAGTTTCCATCCATTTTAACATCCAAACTTGCTTGTGATATGGAGGTTGTGAGTTTGATGCCTGGGAAACAGCAGCAGTCAGATTCAGAGGAAGCTGCAGGAGCGTCACTCTGAAATCTGGCTGCAGAAGACGGTGCAGTACCTGACAGACTGCAGAGGAGTGAAGAGTGCCATGGAGAAGGGTCTGATTAGTCCTGTGACATTTCCACCCACACCTGCAATGCTTACTGTTCCTAAACACAGGTGGCTGATGCAGGTGTACGCCCAGGATGTTCTTCAGAGGCTGGAAGAAATTAAAGCAGCCATCACGTCCCAACTTGGCCGCATTTTAAAAATGGACTCTACGAAAAAAGTTGCCCGCAAACTTGCAGGGAGGAGCTTTGGAACTGCGACCTGGGTGACAAATGTTGGAAATGAGCATGGACAGGTCATCATGTCTGTGCTCACTGCCAGTGAGGGGTTTGGCCTTGGGCCAATGATTGACGGGCTGGTCAGGAGATACAGGATGGCTGGGGTACCTCCTCCTGATGTGCTCTATGTCGACAAAGACTGCTGTGGCAACAGCTTTCTCAGGAGAATGTTCGAAGAATGGAAACATCTGAACATCCGGCTCGACATTTGGCACTTTATGAGGAGGTTTTCGGTTGGCTGCACAACTGATTCCCACCAGCTGTATGCCACTTTCATGGGTCGCCTCAGCCACTGCATCTTCATGTGGGATGAAGACAACCTGAAGGCCCTGAAAATAGCAAAGCAGTCAGAGCTAGAAGCTAAAGGCCGAACTCCATCTGAGGCAGATGTACTCCGGTCTATCAGCCAAAGTGAGCTTGCCCTGCACTGCAAGAGGACCACCCGCGGTGTTCGGGAGACACAGGTTCTAGGGCTTGGATGGTGACAACGGTCGTGACACTCTGGGAGTCCCACTGATAAACTCAGCAAGAATGAGTGAAATCGTTAAATCCCAGAAGATACATGTCACCTGCATCCAGGATCCACAAGGGATCCAGCTTTACCTGCAGACGGGAAATGTCCTGAAGGGAGGTCACCGTCTGCCCACGTACCGCTGTGCCCGAGGTTCTACGTCACTGGAGTCTTTTCATCTTCACCTGAACCGTTTCATCCCTGGTAAACATTGTCATACTTTATTTGTTTTTGTTTTTCTTACAAAAGTATTTTGTGACGACACTGAAATATAACATGACGGATCCTAAAGAATCAGATTAATTGCAAGTCTTCTAATGATTATAAACAGAAATATGTTGTTGGAACAATATGTATGATGAATATTTTTTTATTCTCTGTTTTCTGAATTACTTTATAGGGACCCTGGCAAGTGATGTCTTCTTCCAGGCCTATCTTTTGGATGGGCTATCAAGTTGGAATGAGGACCGGGCTGTGGCAGCATCAAAGGATGAGCAGTCGTGCTCATACAACCATCTGCTCCGTCATGCTGCTAACACCCTAGCAGAGGAGGTTCTGGGCGAAAAGATCATCCCTTATGTCGGGCCAAGACAATACACAGGTTGATTATTGTTATATGATTGTTTGTTTTTGATTTCTTCAACTTATGCTTTCATCTAATGTTTAACTTTTTTTGTGTTCTTGTTTGTGCTTTTTCTTTTCTTTTCTTTTCTTTTCTTTTCTTTTCTTTTCTTTTCTTTTCTTTTTTTGTCTTGTTTTGTCTTGTTTTGTTAAATCATTTTGAAGGTGAGCTTATAGGTGTGGAATACCTCTATCAGCAAACTGGCAAAGTTCTGCAGGACTACAAAGTGGTCATTGAAGAGTCTGAGACCACTGAAGTTGAGATAGATGAGGGCTTCACAGGACATGACAGTACCCACACTAGAGGCAGAGCAAGCACTTCTCGCCTCACAAGCATCTGCAGCTGTTCCTGGTTCCTCAGCAGCTCCATCTCCTCAGGCTACTGCCTTTGTGCCTCCCATTCCCCCCGTTATCCCTCTGTTGCCAGTGACTCAGTCACATGTCGCCTCATCATCAGCTTCTGCAGCTCCTTCACCTGCTGTGACCGCTCTGCTCCCCCATTCCACACAAACAGTTTCTCCTGCAGAACAGTCTAGTGAGTTTTACACAACTGTTTCTAAAATCTCACGTTTTGCTTATTTTTTAAAATTTAAAATGTTTTACTCTAAATACTTGTCTTTTTCTTTTAGCATCAGCGCCATCTACTGATCCATCTCCACACTCCTCCTCATGCCATGTAAGAAGTTGTTTACCTTAAAGAAAAACAAAGAATAGCTTTGACTGATGAGTGTGCACTGCTGTCATCAGTGCTTATTTTTTCTTGTTTTTGTTTTTGTTAGGATTGGGTTGGCCCTGATAACATTGAAGGGTATGGCGCAGTGCAGGATCTGGCTGATTACTTGGCTGGACTAAGAGACCACCGTCTTGCGCTGACTCAGGAGGAATGTAGTCAGGTCATTGCTCTGTGGCAGGAACTGGGGGAGTATGACAAAAAAAAAACTGTCTACCCAGCTCGACACCAGACCAGCCTGAGCAAGGGACGATTCAGGGCTACGAAGAAGATTGTGGCTCCAGGTGTGGAGAGCACCAAAAGGTGAATTAAACTAGGAAAACACAATATCTGGGTTATGTAAAAAAAAGTTAAATATAATGTAAGTCACACATTATTGTAATGTTTTTAAAGCATACATTATTTTTAACTACAGGTCTTTCATCGGGGCTCACAGTCCTGCACAGTGGCCCGACTGCAACAGAGTGGTTGAGGTGATCTTTGTCAAGCTTTTTGCCATCTACCCGAGCACTGTGCGCCGTGAGGGAAAGAAGCTGTCAAGATACACTGTGGTGATACGCACGTACAAAAACATCAGGGAGTGCGTAGTCACAAACGCCAGGCTGATGAGAGAGACCACTATACAGCTGCCTGAAGTAAATGCTGCAACAGTTTCACAGTGGTGAGTAGGATTTATATAAATATACATATTTTATGTAGAGCTGATTTTGTTGACCACTAATTATGAAACTTTATTACATATTCCAGATTAAGGCCTCGGGGACATATTTGTCTTATGTAAATCACATCAAAAGCAACATTACATTTTTTGTGCATTTTACAATGTAGAAACTTTTGTTTTCATATAAATTATTTTGTGTTTTCATAGGTACTGTAGGCGGTGCAAGGCACAGGAGCAGGATATTTTAAAGCAGGGTCTTCCAGCTTTACAGGCCCCAATGGCAGCTCCATCAAGACTTCCACCTGCCCTGCAGAAAGGACAAACTTTTACATTTGGCTCTTTAGCTCAGCCTCATCCTTTTGTGCTGCCACCGAACACTGCTGGGCAGGCACAACTTAAAGGAAGACCACCATCTCAGCCACCACCACCACCACCACCACAGACATTGCTCTTTTTTCATCCTGTTCCACCTGCCCCTCCAAAACCCTTAATTACTTCCCCTCTAACATTTCAGACACAGGTAACACCTCGAGCGGTTCCCTACACCACACAGCAGTATAGGAAAAGACAAATGGAGGCAGAGCAGTCAGGTATTTTTAAAAGAAAATACACCAAAAAGAAAGACACTATAGTTTGCAGCAAGTGCAGAAAGGACAGGAACCTCCTACACATCGCCAGTATTTTGGCAACTGGTATTGTGAAGAGACTGAGACTCAGTCCTATGATGAGTGGAGGGCTTTACTGGAGGAGCGCAATTATGGCAAAAAGTAAATAAAGTGGGAAATGAGGAACCTCTTTCCTCCACTCTCATCACAGGGCTGAATTTGATATTTGTAAAATAGTTTGTAAATTTGTAAATAACTGTAAATAATAGATATTTTTAAGTTTTTTAAAAAAGTATATATTTCAAGTATTTTATATCTGTTTGTTGTTGGGAATTTTTCTATTTTATACTTGTTGGGGGTGGGAGGTGGTGGTGATATTATTTATAGTTATTATTAGGGTCCGATGTCCCAGAATGGGACAGAGGAACCTATTGTTTTTTGTTATTGTGATTTGTGAATGGTTGTTTTCTCTGTATTAAAGACATTACATTTTTTTTAACAATTTCCTTTTTTAATCTGAACAGTTTCAATGGACAAGAGTAAGTCTGAGGGATGAATATAGTTTATATATATATACATATAAATCTAAAATATATATTTATATATAAATCTAAAATATATATATATAATGCAGACTTATTTTAGTTTTATTTATTTACAGTGATGTACAGGTGACCAGGGACTGTATATGTGATAACCTGGGATTAAGCAGGATCGAACCCGGTATCTACGGTATTGTTTTCAGATTTATGGTAGCCTTATCTAATCAGCGGTTAGAGCACTGGTCTCGTAAACCAGGGGTCGTGAGTTCAATTCTCAATGAGGCCTTCACTCACTATTACATACAGGGGGTGTGGCTAATGGTTTTGTTCACACCCTTTAACTGCTCTAGGATTGGTTTGAATGGAAAGCGTTCCTGGTTTGTGAAGTCTACAGAGGACCAGGGAAGTGAGCTGAAGCGTCTCCATGGTAACTCCCAGCTGTGACAGCAGGGGGCTTGGTCTCCTTCATTACCTGCTGCACATATCTGACCAAAGGCCTCACGTCTGTGGAGTGTTTCTCCATCATCTTCATTATCACACACTTCTGTGGTCACTGGTTCACCACGTGGAAGTTGACTTTTATTCTGAAGGATAGGACACACAGCACACACAGCTGTTCTTACTGAGCTGCAGGGTTGGCCTCAATTACATTTTTCACTTAGAATTGAATTGTAATTGAAAATGTAATGTTAATATTTTTTTATCCTCAGAAACTCAATTACAATTATGTTCTTAATTACTAATGTTTAATTACAATTAATCACAATTACTGAACCTAAATTAAATAACTTAATAAAAGTTAACCATCTTGTGGTAGCTTTCTGTTAGCATTTAATGCTAACGAGTCCTAAATCAGTTGTAAAATACACTAACAACAAATGTTTAACATCTAATGTATTTCCTATCTATTGGTTTCCTTGGTAGGATTCATAATCAATGATAATATAGGGATTAATATTTATGGTATGGAAGTAAGAGCATTTTTTGTGTCCCTATACCTCTAGATTTAATAGATTTTAAATGGTAAAGTGTGGGAAAATATTATATGAAACATATTTTAATAATTATTAACTACATACAGTATATGTAGAACTGTACATAGAACTGTAACATGATTCCCTAGTTTAGTACTAAATTATAATATTTTATAACATTTTCATGGCAATTACAATTACAATGTCAATTATCTCAACTTTACAGTTACAATTATAATTAAAGCCGCGAGCGGCGTCATAGGGTCCGATGAAGCGGCCGGGGGCGGTAACCCACGGTCACGTATATCACTGTTGGGGATTTCGGAACTGGCCTGAGTAAATTTGGTGTAAATTGCTGTAAAAACAACTGAGATATTGCATTTACCAAGAAATGGCGAAAGATTTTCCTGTCATTTTAGGCCCCTCCCACTGATGACAGTTTTTTTTCAGGATTGGTGATGAAGAAGAGGAGTGATAATGAATAGTTGAAATACATGGACTTGCATATATTGATAATTGATGAAATTTCCATGGTGGATCATAAATTGTTATGCTACATTCATGGTAGGTTGAGGCAGATAAAGCAAACGGGTGACTTTTCTTCCTTTGGCAACGTGAGTATTATTGCTGTGGGTGATTTCTATCAGTTGTCTCCCGTTAAAGGGAAACCTCTCTATGTTGAGGGTATCGGGGTTCACCTGTGGTCTGTGTTTCAGGTAGTTGAGTTAGAGGAAATAGTGAGACAGAAGGACAGAGTGTTTGCTGAGTTGTTGAACAGGATCAGAACTCATGCAAAGGGAGCGAAAATGCTGGCTAGTGATGTTGAGACACTGAAGCATTGTGAAACTGGTGAAGTTAGTTCAGGTTTACACATATTCCCTACAAATAGTCAAGTAAGTGAGCACAATTGTGGTGAATTGTTGAGGATTTGTCCAGAACATGTGAAAATTGTAGCGCAGGACTTCAAAAATAGTAAGAAAACAGGGAAGCTTGAATTAATTGAGGGGCACCATTCCAAAACATCGGAAACCTCTTTGGAGGAAACGCTGCTTGTGGGTGTGGGTGCCCGTGTTATGTTGATTAAAATTTTGATGTTGAGGATGGCCTTGTAAATGGCATTTGTGGTGAAGTAACACACATAGAGAGGGACGGTAAGAAGAAGTTTCCGAGTAAAGTGTATGTGAAGTTTGATGACACTGTGGTTGGTGCACAGAGGAGGAAACGGTCAGTCAACCCTTATAGGGATTTGGCTGACTCCACCGAGATTGGCCCAGACGAGGACAGAGTGTCCAGTAAGGGTGGAATGCAGAGGCAATTTCCACTGAAGCTTGCTTGGGCTTGTACGGTCCATAAGGTGCAAGGACTTACTGTGGACAGCGCTGTCGTGGGTCTAGTTAAGACATTTGCAGCAGGACAGGCATACGTGGCATTGAGCAGAGTGAAGAGTTTGGCTGGGTTGATTCTCCAAGATTTTGAGGAAAAATATGTGTATTGTAGGCACGGCATTAAGGAGGCACTTCAAAAAAGTGCCTCCGTTCTTGGTGAAAAGTAAGAAGGAATTAAAACCATGTTTTTAATGTTTTTGATGAATGTGCAGAGCTTGGCTCTCCATGTTTCACACTTGGCCTTACGCACACAGCATTTGCATTGTGACTGCATTGCTGTAACTGAAACATGGCTCCCTAATATGGATGCACTGGATATGGTAAAGATTGATGATTACAGTTTCCATAACAGTCTGCGGAGTTTAGCATACTCCGGCAGGAACACAGTATTTAGAGCTTTGCAAGCCCAGCAACATGGTGGTGTTGGCATTTTCAGTTCATTAAATGTGGCATTTGAGGTGGTGAAATTGCCAGATGTTGATTTGGAGTGTGGTACCTTAAAATATTTATCCTGAGACATTTTAGTGGCAGTTGTTTATAGACCTCCATCATATCCAATGTCTTTGTTTAAGGAGCAACTTGGTAAACTACTTGATTGGTTAGAACCACTAAGTAGCACGGTTGCTGTCATGGGAGATTTTAATGATGACATTTTGAGGTCATCTTCCATCTGTAAATTTGTGGAAGATAAAGGGTTTGTGCAGCTAATCACACAAGCCACCACTGAGCGAGGCACATTGATTGACCACGTGTATGTGAAAACATCACGTTTTGAAGAAGAGTCAGTAGTGTTGCCTACGTACTTCAGTGATCATGAGGGGATTGTTTGTTGGTTTAGAGAAAAGTCATCCCAGGAACATGAAAAGTGTTTGTAAAAGGTCAGAGTTTCCAGGTAGGGTTTGTTGCCATTTTTGATCTGATGCAGGGACTGTTGTTGTTGTTGTTGTTGTTGTTGTTGTTGTTGTTGCAGTGGTAAGGAAATAATTTTGTTGGTAGATTTGTTGCCGTTTTGATCTGATGTAGGGACAGTAGCTGTTGTTGTCGTAAGAATAGATGTTTGTTGGTAGGGTTGTTTCCATGCAGGCAGACCAGCTAATACTGTATCGTGTTGTTTTGCATTCTGTACCTTCTGCTCACCCTTCTCTTTCTTTTGTGTTTCAGGTGTCTTAAAGCTGTCCATAAGAGTCAGGGTTGTGTTAAATGTTAATGCCATTGATATTTAAATAATTCCATATTCATTTCGAGGGGTGTGATTTTGTTTTTGTTACTGCTCCTATTATTTTGAATTACCTGTAGGGAAAAAATAATTTCCCTAATAGTGCTGGGGGAAGTGAGTATAGGGAACTTTATATGCAACGCCAATTGTCAGTTTTTGTCAGTTTTATGTTATATTGTATGCCAAATTGGATGCGTTTTTGCAAAATTTAACAGTGGTTGTAATTTATAATGTGAAACAGTTTGATTCGTTATTTCTCTACATCCATAAACTTTAATATGATAAATAATACATCATTTGGAATATCAACATTTGGCTAAATTACAGCATGATATCAAAATTGGCATTATATGAATCGGCAATTGTCGATTTGGACCGTATACTTTGGACCATCGTCAAGAACGCACAGCCCGTTGACTTCAGCTGATCAAAGAAATTGTGATGGAGAAGCCAAGTGCCCAGGTGGTCGGGCGAGTGTTTGTCCGACAGTATTACACCGTACTGAACAAGGAGCCCGAGAACCTGCACAGGTTCTATGGGAAGGACTCGTCGTACGTTCACGGAGGTTTGGACTCCAAAGGCAAACCAGCAGGGGCTGTTTACGGAAATTTGGAGATCCAGAAGCGGGTGATGGAACTGAGTTTCAGGGACAGTCACACTGAGATTTGTCACATGGACGCCCACTCCATGCTGAACGAGGGCGTGGTGGTGCAGGTGATGGGGGAGCTGTCTAACAACATGCAGCCCATGAGGAGGTTTGCGCAGACCTTCGTCCTGGCTCCGGAGGGAACCATCGCAAACAAATTCTATATCCACAACGATGTCTTCATGTACCAGGATGAGGTCTTTCAGGACTCGGACTCTGAACCTCCTGAAGAGTCTGAGGAGGACGTGGAGGAGCTGGAGGACATAACAGAAAAAAGCTCCTCAGACCTCCCGGAGCCCACCCCTGAGAATAACAGGTCGTTCTCCTGGGCGTACGTTACCAGTAAGTACCTCCCACCCTGTGAAGCCGTCCCAGTGTCAAGAATCCCCCCCCACAAGGTTAAAGTCCCGCTCACAACACAGCCCAGAGTGCAGGTAAAGTGTGAGTCTCAGAGCTCCACACAGGGACCTCAGAGACCTAAGGGTCGAAGGATTGTTCGTTATCCTGACGCTCATCAGCTGTTCGTAGGAAATATTCCTCACGACGTGGAAAAGACCGAACTGATGGAGTTCTTTGAACAGTTTGGCTCAGTCCTGGATTTCAAGATCATCTGCAGAGGAAAACATCCAAACTTTGGTTTCGTGGTGTTTAATGATTCTGAGCCGGTCCAGAAGATCCTCAGCAGCAGACCTATTGAGTTGTTTGACAACGTGCGTCTGAATGTCCAGAAGAAAAAGACGCGTTCGCCGCGTGAAGTTGAGCGCAGAGATGCTCGTCCTCGCCGTAGAGCTCCCAGAGGGGGCGGAGTCAGAGGCCCCTCATCCCGAGGGGGTGGAACCAACAAACCCAGCCTTGGCTCTGGGTGTGGGGTGGTGGCCTAGTGAGCATTTCTCTGCCCCCAGGCAGTGAGACCACGCCCCCTCCTTAAGCCCCACCCACTGTGTATCTGGACGTTTGCATCACTCTGAACTCGAATCGATCTAAAGATTAAAATATTGGTTGAAAACTACTTGAACTGTGGTCTGTGGTCAATGAAGTTTGAATAAAAACTAACAAATCGTAACATTGCCTGGCAACCCTTTTCAGAGGTTTGAATTAAAGATCCAAACAATAATAATTGTGGGAGCCATGATTTATTTCTGAGCTACCTCAGTATAATATGTTTAGCATCTACCTAACCCGTAGATGGGCGGGTCATGCAGGTTATTTATGTTGCCATGGTGATTGCACAGGTGTGGTCAATCAGGGCGAAACAAACAGTTTTTCGACTACCCCAGAGGTTTATTCCATAAAGCAGGTTATGTTCAAACTCTGAGTATGTTCAGGCTCAAATGAGGGAAACTCTGAGTATCTCATTCCTAAACGCGAGGTATGTTATTCTCTGAGTATGTTACCATAGCAACATTGTTCATGAACTAAACCTGGTCGCTGGCAGGTTTTATCAAAAAAACCCTCGGTTTCTACCTGGCTCCGCCCACCTGAACACCGTTTCTGAACACTTTAATGAACCCTAACACTTTTCTCTGAAACACATTAGTAACATCACACACCACAGACGTGTTCACATCATTACTAATGTTGTGTTGCTTTACTTTTTTTTTTTTTTTGTGCAAACGGTAGTTTTCTTTATAACATTGTAGATGTAGATCATTAGGTTGAGGTTGATCTGCATTAAAACATCTACTGACGTCTGTAGTAAAGTTCTCTGAATACAAACCTGTGGATAATATAAAGGAGGAGATGATCATTTAAATAAATCCACTTTTAAGGCTCGATTATTGTTTTAAATTGTTATACAGTTAAATCTGTAGATCATACATCTTTGAAGGTATGATGGCGCAGTAAAGTGTGACGCTGCTCTTGGAAGTGAAAGGTCGTGGGTTCGCGTCCCGCTTCTGTGGTATTTTATGACATTTTTTAGGACGTCGAGATGACTCTGGCGACAATATTACATTAAAAATCAATATAAATGATGCAATATCAAGCGGCATTTACTGTCTTAATATCCAGTGTAACAGGAGGACTCTCTATGCAGACATCCTATGCTGCTGACACGTCTCCTCACACACATTTTATTCATATTATTCATCGCTCGTCACATCACTGAAGCAATAAAGTGATGAAGTGACCAAAAAGTGTGACTAATTACGGGTGATTTAAGCCACTATAGTCACTGAAGACTGAACACACCTTTAGAACAGGCTCATATTCATCAAACACCGACTTGTTTCACCCATTGGGGTGAATAAATCACAATTTTCCGGGTGGTTGTCATGGCAGCTCATGTCATCTGTGATCCATTGATGATGGCTTTTCATCGCGCGCGTGGACGTCAGTAACCCAAGGTTTACATACTCAGGGTTGATTAACCCACTTCATACCAGCTGTAATGGAATCTGATACCCAGAGTTTCCCATCGTGGGGTATGAGGAAGCCTACGTGTGGGGACTGGGACCTGTTTAAGCTGGCCAGGAACAATCTGACCAGGGAGATCAGAGTAGCCAAGAGGTGCTACACTGAGAAGCTAAAACAAAGCTTCTCAAACAAAGATCCTGTGGAAGTGTGGAAAGGCCTGCGTGAGGTCACTAACTACAGGAAACCTTCCCCCACCCTACAGGTAACAATAGACTGGCTGAAGACCTGAAAAGCTTCTACTGCAGGTTTTCACACCCACCTCCCAGCTCATCAGCATCAGCCCATCATTTGAACTCTGCCCTTCCCAGTGACCTACTCTCGGATCCGGTTTGTGGATTTCAGCTCTGCGTTCAACACCATCATCCCAGACATCCTTCACAAGAAACTCACCCAGCTCACAGTGGGTGGGCCTCCATCTGTCAGTAGATCACAAACTTCCTGACTGACAGGAAGCAGCAAGTAAGGCTGGGAAGCATCACATCCAGCACCCGATCACTCAGCATGGCGCCCCCCAGGGGTGTGTTCTCTCCCCACTTCTATTCTCCCTCTACACCAATGACTGCACGTAAGGGGACCCCTCTGTGAAACTCATGAAGTTTGCAGGCGACACCGGGTCTCATCCGGGATGGGGACGAGTCTGCCTTCAGACGGGAGGTGGAACAGCTGGCTCTCTGGTGCAGTCAGAATCATCTGGAGCTGAATGAACCCACTCAAAACTGTCTAGATGACAGTGGATTTCAGGAAAATCAGCCACTCACCCCAGTGAGTGGGGCATCCAAACGAACCTGACATTGCACACCCTTCAAGCAGTAGCCATGTTGAATGTGGTTTGACTGGTTATACTGTTTGTTTTTTTTACTATGTTCTTAACCCATACTACTGTGTAAATTGAACTTCTAACTGGTTTTTACTGGTTTTCCCTTTCATACTGTTTTTTTTTAACACATACTTTTATATAAATTGGACTTTTAACTGGTTTTATTGGTTTTCCATTTCATAATGGGTTTTTAACATACTACTATGCAAACTGGACATCTAACTGGTTATACTGATTTTTCCTGTTCTACTGCATTATTATTGCTATTGCTAGGCTAATGCTAGTTTATTGCTATGTTGATGCTAATTCAATTAAATTCAACATTATCTATATAGCGCAAATTACAACAAGGTCATCTCAAAGTGCTTAACAAAATATAGAGTCCATAATGAGAAAGATAGAACCCAACAAGATCCACATAAACAAGCATTTAGCGACAGTGGGAAGAAACAACTTCCTTTTTTTTAACAGGCAGAAATCTCCAGTGGAACCAGGTTCAGAGGTGGCAGCCATCCACTTCAACTGGTTGGGGTTAGTGGACAGAAGGGCAAACAGAATAGGATAGAAAGATAGACTATCTGAGTGTCCCAGACTAGATGAGCCATGAACCATTGATCAGGAGCTGCCAGCTCCAGCATCAAGGCACCAATGTTATGTAATGCTACATCAATGTTAATGCTAGGTTCATGCTAATGCTAAGCTATTGTTAGCTAACGTTAATGCTAGGTAAATGCTATTACTAGGTTTAAGCTAATGCTCGGTTTAAGCTAATGCTCGGTTTAAGCTAATGCTAGGCCAATGCTACTATTACCCCAATGCTAATGGTAGGCTAATGCTATTGCTAAGTTAATGTTATTGCTAGGCTAATACTAATGCTAGGCTAATGCTAATGTTAGCCCAAAGCTAGGGTAATTTTAATGCTATGGTAATGCTATTGCTAGGTTAATGTTATTGCTAGGCTAATTGTAATGGTAAAACATTTGAAATTCAATACCTCAGCTGTTTTTCCACCAATCTGCCCGCAATTCCTTTAGACCAAATCCGAATCTCAAACATTGCGATACGCGACCTTGGGTTACCGACCCCGGCCACTGCTTTGGACCCTACGACGCCGCTTGCTGCTTTAATTATGTCTGTTATTTTAAGTACTGGTTACTAGGGGTGAAATAATATACTTTATATATATATCGAAGTTTGATGCAAATCCGATTTGAATCCCAATATTGGGTCTCCTATTCACACAGGGGTTAGGAAAAAACCTATCCATTAGTGAATAGAGGTACCATAACAGGGTGGTGGGTGGGTTCACACATTTAGCCCTGTTGGGTGGGGGCCCGGCCCCTCTGTTGATGGCTGGGCCATGGGGAAAAGCACAAATACATTGGGATGGTGCGGTCGGGCGTCATGGGGTGGTGGGCCTTCGGGGGGCATTGCTGGGTACTCGCTTTGCGGGGTCTCTTCGGGCCAAGGGTGCCTCTCCTCTTCTGGTGTGGCTGGGTGCTGGACTCGTCTTCTGGTGGTCTTGGGGATGGTCGTTGCGATTGCTCTTGAGCTCCTGTTCTTGCTGCCGGCCTGGCTGCACTTTTGAGCCCGGGTTTGCAGAGGTGGTTCTTGCACAAACATTGGTCATGGATGCACTGGCCTTGGGCAGTGGGATAAACTCGTACTGGGCTTAACCTTAGACACATTGGTTCCAAATTCCAGTTTTAGGGATAACCACTCACTCCTTCCTTCTGTTCACAGCCACCATCATTATACCTAAGCTCGGTGCTGTGTCACCACCTTACATTTCTCCACATTTGCCAGACTGACTGAACTGATTACACAACACAATACGCACAACTATAAAATGACATCTCACTCTCTCTTTAAAACAGTCAACTCTTCCCCACCTCTTTCATTTCCTACCCTGACTCCCTCTTCCCTGTTCCCTTCCCCCTCACCAAGGTGTAACACTGCCCTCACTTTTTATATTCTCCCTTTAATATAGTGTTTCTTACCCTTCCTTAGGGAGTGCTGGTGATGGTCACAATTATACAATGAAATAAACTCATTTATCTATAAAAAAAAAAAAAAAAGAAATCTCTGTCTGAGTATCTGTGGCTCAAATATATCTGCAGTACAGGGAAAGACAGAGCTGAGACTTTCAACATGGCTGCTTGGTTGAATGTGCAATGTCAGATTTGCTTGGTTGCCAACTACCGTAAAACTACACAAGAGGAAGAGTGTGTGTGTGTGTGTGTTCCTCAAATATCTCTACAGATCAGCTTCTATAATGGTTTAGACAGTTACTGATGATAATGGTTAAGTTATACATTAATAACAGCAGACAAATTCATCAATTCTTAATAAACTATAGTTTTCATTTGCCAATATTAAAACGAATCCTGTAGTTTTTTTTTCTTTTTTTTTTTCTTTTGCAGTCAAGAAAAGTAAAGATCAGACTGAGCTGACAGTTTCAACATGGCTGCTGCTTGGCAAGGGTGTGCGAAGTCGGATTTATTTGGACTGCAATGATAATGTCAATAAATTATTTCATAAATGCTTTACAAATTTCTAGTGCATCTAAACTGACTGTCGTGAATAAATTACACTAAACGAGTCTGGACCGAGTTTTTTCCGGTCTGAGGAGATCTGGATCCACAAGGACAACAATCAAGAATGGGAATAGATGGGGTTCAACTCCCTACAGTGTCCTTGTTAAAATCCAAACTATATGAAAACACAATAGTTATCACTACACATTTAACAAGACTCAACAGACTCATCCACAGGCCCAGCGACATTGTGGGGATTAAACTGGACTCTCTGACAGTGGTGACAGAGAGGAGGAGCCTGTCCAAGGTGAAATCCATCTTGGTCAATGTGTCCCATCCACTCCATGATGTGCTGGTCAGTCACAGAAGCACCTTCAGCACCAGGCTGATCCAACCACGGTGCTCCACAGAACGCCACAGGAAATCATTCCTGCCTGTGATGATCAAACTGTATAATTTATCTTTGTAACTTCACAGCTTGATTGTTGTACATATCTAAATCACATTTGTATATCTGTATTATTTTTGTAAATATCTGAATCATATTGGTATATATTTGTTTATTATTATTATTCTTATTCTTATTATTATTATTATCTATCCTACTTTTTTTCTACAACTGTAATGTGTGTGTTTCTGATCCCTATTTTTAACAGTCTTTTACATAATTATACTCTTATTTATTGTTCATTCTTTCTTTTGTATTTAAGTTGTTTTTATTATTTTATTTGTGATGTCTTCTGTGGCTGTAACAAAAGCAATTTCCTCCTGGATAATAAATGAATTCTGATTATGATTCTGAAAACCTAAATGTCCCTGACGTGTCACCTTCATTTGGCCAACTATTAAAAAGCTACTTAACTTCCCATTTTTCAGTAGCAATACATGCTTCTTACGGGCACTACACTAGTTTATTTAATTGTAATAACAAAACATGCATTGTTGTCATAAAAAATACAGGTGGTGTTGATCTTTGACAACATGTGTAGACAAGGAAAAAAAAAAAAAAAAAAAAAAGAGCAACTGTGTCAGGAATGTCTGGCCCACAAACCATAGCCTTGCAACATTATGGCCCACAGCAAGATGTAGTTGAATAGCCCTGCACTACATACACACACACCAGTGTGCTGTCTACTCACACACTCAATAAGGCTAACTGAGTTAAGTTCATACGTATTTAATTATGAATTATTATTTTTTATTTCAAAGCATTGTTTTCCTTTCTTTCTATCTCTTCTTATTGTCAGTTACACTTTCTCACCTTTTTACTTTATTTTACACAACATCATATTTCCAACTCCACACAAGTGTCATTTTTTTTCATTGTCAATGATTATAAATTTTCCTCATTGTGGGATTAATTATTTTATATCTTATAGTCTGTACTGTACAGACTTTATTGAGTTTAAAGCCCCCTTTCACCAAAAAAACTAATGTTTTTACTGGTGGTTTATACTGAGATAAATAAAACTGTTGTGAAATGTTTAATCATATTGTGTTATTCTGTTCATCTGTACATTTCACTGCAAGTCAATACATTAATGAACAGTTGTGTGATGTGGTGTTTTCCCACAAATTAGGACACAAGTCACTTTTATTTCATAGTTATAGTTTTTATTTCATAAATCTTTAAAAGTAACTCTGTAAACAACAGGTAAAGTGTGATCTGATCATATTTGATAGTCTGCTAATTTATTTCATTGTTCCTAATAAACTATTGCCTAACTTTAACTTACTTTACGCTTTGTTTAAACAAACTGTAATAGATGAGGTGTTTTATTCACATATGAAACATGTATGTTTTATCATTTCTATCATTTGTTGAACTCTACAGAAATTAACCTGCTGTGCATGTGATTGGTGCACATTTATCTCCACATCAGCAACTTCTGATTGTTCTTCAGATCAGTTTTACATAAAAATATCAAAACATGTCAGGTCTGTGAAACAACAACAGATTGATCACTTAAAAGTTATTTTTTCAGGTTAGTTCACTTCACCAGCTTTCATAGTCATGACAAATCTCCAAACATAAACAAAATAATTAAATTGTTATAAGATTTACAGTATGTTGGCCTCACTGGAGCCAGACTTCAGGATCTGAAGAGAAAAAACACATTTCACACATTTCCTGAACCAGGGATACAGAAACACATAGATCACAGGGTTAAGCAGAGAGTTGAAGAAAAACAGACAAATAACAAAGATGTAAGATGATGGATTTTTCTCTTCAAACCCTGTTGTAAGTAAAACAATGTAAAATGGAGTTAAACACATTAGAAACACAACAACCACTACACCCAGAGCTCTAGCAGCTTTCAGCTCTGACCTGTTAACCTTCAGTGAACTCTGAAGTGTCACCACTGTAACATGAGAGCGCATGGCCTGGGCCTGAGACACAGCCACCATAAACACTCTCACATACAGAACCACTATGATGCTGAATGGAATGATGAAAGTGAAAATTAGATCAATAACTCCAGCATGAATGTTTGTGTGATTAATGCACATTAGTTTCCTCTGAAACAATAACATGCCACTGTAAAACATCCCCAAGTTAGTTTTAACTTTATAAATTATAAACAGTTTTGACTTCAAAATATCAAATACAATGTGTGAAATCATTTTCTAGAAACAACACATCAGCAGGTGTTTTCTTTTCATTCATGGCTAAAGTAAACAGAAATCTAAAAACATTCATCACACATCACCACAGTTTTACAGTGACTGTTTTAAATCCCAGCAGCACATTGTCCCTGACTTTTCCTCTTTACAGTATGTTGGCCTCACTGGAGCCAGACTTCAGGATCTGAAGAGAAAGAACACATTTCACACATTTCCTGAACCAGGGATACAGAAACACATAGATCACAGGGTTAAGCAGAGAGTTGAAGTAAAACAGACCTGCAACAAAAATATAAGATGATAAATTTTTTACTCCAAACCCTGTTGTAAGTAAAACAATGTAAAGTGGAGTTAAACACAATAGAAACACAACAACCACTACACCCAGAGCTCTAGCAGCTTTCAGCTCTGACCTGTTAACCTTCAGTGAACTCTGAAGTGTCACCACTGTAACATGAGAGCGCATGGCCTGGGCCTGAGACACAGCCACCATGAACACTCTCACATACAGAACCACTATGATGCTGAATGGGATGATGAAAGAGAAAATTAGATCAATAACTCCAGCAAAAGGAGGTAAATAAACTGTACACCCTCCAGCACAGTAATCAAACCCACCTGGATATTCAATATTATCTTTGAGCATCACAGTATGAAAGACAGTAGAACCAACCCAACATAGGACAATGCATATATTTGCTCTGTTTTTAGTGACTTTAGTTTGATAGTGCATTGGATCACAAACAACCACATAACGATCAACTGATATCAACACAACAGTTCCTATTGAAGCAGCGGTGCTAATATAACTGAAAACCGTACGGAAAACACACCAGCCTGCACCTAAAAACCAGCATCCATCAATAAGGAAAATCATAAAAACCCAGACAAACCCGACAGAGAAATCTGACACAGCCAGAGAGAGGAGGAGGAAGTTGGTGGGAGTGTGCAGCTTCCTGGAGGAGATAGAGAGAAACACACTGATATCATTATATGATACAACAATTATCATCATAGCAGAAAACAGCAGGAGTCTAACAACATAACAAGTCATAAAACAACAGAACATGTCAATACCTGAAGTGTGAGATGGAGATGATGACCAGCAGGTTGAGAGTCACAGTGAGCACAGAGATGGAGGACAGGATGATGTGAAGGAGCACAGACACTGAGTGAGAACGCACGATCCTCCTGCATGAAGAGTTTCCCAGGTGTGGATAGCAGAGCTCAGCTTCATCAGGTGTGCTCATAGTGAGGAGAAGAAGATGATGAGCTCTGCATCGTTCTGCCTCAGCCTCTCTGATGAACAACTGATATATTATTCCTGCTCCAACACAGGGATGTGGAGGCTGGACCTGAGGACTGGACCTCCCTCAGACACCGTCTGATTGACACATTATTATTCTGCTCCTACATGATGCAACACTAAACAATTCTGACCTTTTTCCTTTCGTTCTGAATTCTATCAGCTTAGTAAACTCCATACTCAGCATTTATTAAAAACACTCAGTGCTGAGATCTGATTCTTATTCTCATACATTATATTAATAATCCTTTCATAGGAGTGCTGTAAACATAGTAGAAGAATTAGCGAAGCTGAACACCTGTGACTCATTTTCCATTTATTCGGATTATATTTATTTTCACATTAATTTTAAACCTTTTTACTGGGATCCACAATTAGGGCCCGAGCACAACAGTGCGTCGGACCCTATTGTGATGCACCTCGTTTTTATTATTATTAATATTCTTCTTCTTACTAAAACGTTATCATATTTTTGAGGACCTACACACATTAAAAATCACAGAGTGCTGGGTGGGTTCATAAATTTAGGCCCGTCAGGTAGGAGCCCGGTTCCTCTGTTGATGGCTGGACCACCATGTAGGACACAATTACATTGGGGTGGTGTGGTCAAGCGTGGTGGGGCGATGGGCTTTTGCGAGGCATTCGGGGTCATTGCTGGGTTTACCCAGGGTATGTGGAGGTGTCTCTCCTCTTCGGGTGTGGTTGGGTGCCTGGCTCGTCTCCTGGTGGTCTTGGGGACGGTCTCCGCGGTATATGAGCCCTGGGCGGCCTGGCGCACCAGTGTGGGGAGTGGGTGCGCTTGGGAGATGCTGGCGTCTGTACCAGGGTTGCATGGCTCTTCGGGATGATGCTGTTTGCTGGGAGGTGGTGCTTTCAATTGCTGTCTCGCTGTCTGCCGGCAGATGAGTGGCTCCGGTCACCCTTGGCTGGGGGCTGCTGCACAACGCCAAGTATGTGCCGTTGGTGTGACTCCTTCTCGTGGCAGTGGCTGTTGGTCGTGCACCGGCGGGGGCGTCGCCCCGTGGCTCGTGATGTTCGGCAGGTGGCGGAGGCTGAGCTGCTGTCCTTCTGCCGCCTGGGGGGAGGGCTCTGGGGGGCCTTGTCCTTGGGGGTTCCCAGTGCCGGGGTGCCCTTGGGGTCTGGTGGGCTCAGCTTGCTCGCTGAGCCGGTCTTAGCGGGAGTCTTTCTGGGCGCCTGCTCTACAAATGGGGGGACTTTCTCTCGTACTTGTATGGTATATTGAAACAGAAATGTTTTTTCCGCCAGATCATGAAAGACAATCGTTAAAAATAATCTGGATGAAATAACCCACACATCCTGTTCCTTTAATTTTAGAGGGGTTATTTATCATCAGAATAACTAGTTCAAACCTACTTGAAAATACAAATGCTGAGGGACCCAAGATGTTCCCACTCATACAAATTAAAATATGAGGGCGACCTTTCATCAATCTTTCCATCTACTTCAGTTCTAACCATAGATTTAAGTCATTTAAAGGTGCGTTCACACCGTAAAATGTTCTAGGATTTCGGCGGCTATGTGAGCTCCCAAACCAAGTCTCGAGCGGTCAAACAGGCCAATTCTAGAGCTATTGTTTCCACCAATGTAAGAGTGTTTCTAATCGTAGTCTAGAGCGATTAAGTAATATTTAAACACAAGCGCACTATCGACAGGAAGTGTGGGAGATCATATAGAGTGCATTGTTTTGCAGAACTTCCTAGCGTCGGATCTACATCTCTTTTAAAGGGCCCATGTTACGCTAAATGGACTTTTCTGTGCTTTAAGCATGATAAAGTACTATTAGGGCTTCATACACATGTCCTAAGTGTTTTTTTCATTGATTCCATCAATTGTTAGTTAGAGGGTGATTTGCTCCTTTCTTACTGCAGGGTTAGCCCAAACACCTCGCTTCAATTTAATGGCGTGTTCCCACTTTGATGACAAATTTGACACGGCACTGAGCTGGAGAAGCCACGCCTCCAGGAAGCTCTCTGCTGTGATTGATAGCATGACATGGGGCCTTTTAGTGGGAGATTTTGGTTTTCCTGATTGACTGTGTACTTGTATTTCTGCATTGCCTGAAGGAAAGCCAGTCAACATGGGACAAACACGCAAGTTTGTTGATGATTAGGCTAAAAGTATTCTTGTAAAATGACCAGGCACCATCTAAGGAGAAGAAAGGATTGATTCTGTCCCAATTTACTGCTGCAATGTTTTGAAGAAAGGACTGCGTGTTAAAGATCTTCAAAATGTGCTTAGTCACAATTACTGGAGGCCAGTTGACTAAGCAGCCAGAATGTGTACATACAATAACACAGAGGTCAACTCCAGGTTGATAGTTTGAAGAAGCATTAGTAAAAATGAAGTTAATTAATGTGGAGGATGAGGGGGTTTTGGGGTTGGGTCTGGTAGGCTCAGATATAATTTGGCAGAGGTTTAAAGCATTACATTGCTGCAAAACGACGTCATTTGGGTTGATCATGTCCCAGTTTAATTCACCCAGGCACCGCTGGGTGAATTAAACTAATACCATTAGTTTAATTAAACTAATACCATTAGTTTACCATATTTAAAAAATCGACATAAAATGAGACAAGCGCTTCAGGCAGATGTTGCCAAATGTGTGAAAATAACACAGATGTTTGCTGATGGCTATGTCAGAGCTCCGTCTTCAGAAGCAGCAGCATCTGAAGCGTCCACAGCCCACAGGTGATGATGGTGGAGGTGGTCATCAGGTGGATGAGGGGAAGGGGAAACAGGAGGAGGAGAGACCCGCGGCCTCCGCAGGTGAGAGTGGAGGGAATCTGAACTACAGCTAAGAAGTGATGAACTGTAGTCTACCTGGGTCAGATGTCATATGAATCAAGTTTGAGTGTAATTATTTTTGTTGTGCTTGCTAACTATAACACAATCAGTCATTAGAAGTAGGACATTTTACAATTTAGCTCACTGTGCATGCTAGCTAGCACAACAGGGTTTTTGGACTGCTCTCTTCAATGTTTTTCATTTGATATAAGTGCTCTCTGCAGTAGGGCTGGGCAAAACAAAAAAATGTATCAAATGTATAGATAAAGACGATTTTTGTTTTTACAAATTCAAGTTAAAAAAAGATGTATTTAATCATTATTGTTTTTCCACCACAGTTTTTTCAGACTTTTTTCACATTCCGTCCTTGTGGGTTACCATAGCGCGATGTGAGCCAGCCCCCTTTTTGTTTACCCTTTGAGTAGGCTATATGTGTAAAAATGATGTAAAATTAAATTATCAAAACACTCATTATATATCAAATAAGATTAGATTAAACTTTACTGTCATTGCACAAAGTACAGTCCAGAGTAAAACATTTTGCATCTAACTTGAGAGCAAATGAGTAATGTGCTCAAAAAATGCTTAAATTAGAATTTATTAGAATTAGTGCATCTTAATAGGTCTTAATGTATAAGACACTTGGTGGAAGAAATATTAGAATGAGGTATTGTTTTTACAAACAGCTGTTTTCTTCCAGCCTTAACTTCTCACTGTCTCTTATAGGATGATGTCACTCATTTTTGGGAGCCTGTCGTTGTTTCCTCTCAGTAAGTACTGTATAGAATACATGATTCAGCTCTTTTTCTAGAGTGAACATATCAATACTGTGATCATCTGATCAAGTCCATCAGGTGTTTATTTCTCACCTTTCTCTGTTTGTCTCCTTGCACTTTTTAAAGGTTGCCATGTCTGTGTTACTGCTGTGGAGGTCTAAGGTGACTGTTTATTGATGTGGTGAGTACATAGTCTGTGAAAATATCACTTAATCACAATCTGTTATATATACATTTTATTATTCATCTCATCTCATGTTCCTCTGTGTCCTGTTTTCAGGATCCCATCATATGTTGTTCATTGTTTGTTCAGGAGGTTCCTCTAAGTAAATACTGTATAGAGTTGATGACGCAACTATTTTCCCACATTTTTCTAGATACCAGTACTGTGATCATATGTCCATCAAGTGTTATTCTTTCTCACATTTCTTTCTTTGTCTCCTTTCACTTTTTAAAGGTTGCCATGTATGAGGAAATATTCTGTGTTGATGTGGTGAATAAATAGTCTATGAAAATATCACTAAATCTGTCATTTATTCATTTTAATATTCATCAATGATCATGTCTCACTTCTATTCCTCTCTGTCCTAATTTCAGGATCCCATTATATGTTGTGCATTGTTCAGGAGGTTAACTAGACCAAGCAGCTTTTAGGTTTCTGTTAAGTACTGTATAGAATAACAGGACTGGGAGGATGGTGTAGGTTTAAGTTTATTAGACATGTAGATTTACACCAACAAGACAGTGTATAAGCATTGTTACAAGAAAGTTTGTTTTCATTCATAGGCTTCATTGTCTTTCTATCAATACCTGGTGGGCCGGTCTCGGCTCAAAGTGCTCAGGCCGATTTTTTGTCCCAGTCCAGCCCTGCACCCAGGAGAACAGTTTCAGAAGAGATGTAAGGTGCTAGGAGTTGTATACTGGCCCACTTAAAGCACTGTATTTACCCATGTGAGAGAGTGAAGGTGAAAATGCACTGATTTAATTCACGGGTCTCACCGGCGGTAACTACGCTGCTCTAACTGCAAGTGGCAAATAACGCTGGTGTTTGTGGATGAGGTGCTATTTGCTCTGAGGCCTTTTTACATACGAGGGAGGCAAATATGCACAGGAGTTATGAGTGTTCCCTCATTTACATAAATTCAAATGAGACCGGCGCAACAGGTGGCTGAGGCGCAGTTAACGTTCATATCACTGTTTGCGTATGCTCTGTTAATTGCAACACGTCATTTTTTCTGTGGTTTTGTGTTGCAAATGCAGCACAATCCTTTTGAAGATCTGGCCATTGATCATGTTGTGGTCTTGGTTCATTCAAGTCTTGGTCTTGGATAATGTGGTCTTGAGTACAACACTACTGTAGGTATTGCACATTTGAGTTTACGTGGTATGATGGTTGTGGTCTTCCTCTTCATTTGGTATCTCAGTTGAAGCAACTGGACTTGAAGTTTATTTTGGGGACATTTCACCTCTCATCTGAGAGGCTTCTTTAGTTTATTTTAAAGCATCATCACTTCATATTTTAAAGAAAATGTGTCAATTATTATGCATGATGAAGGCTTCTTCTCTGAAAATGACAAGTGGACAGACATTGAAGTCTAGGAGCTTCTGACCTATTTTGTCAAAGATGAGGTCCAGCATGGTTTCCCCACTCTGCTCCTTACATCATGGCCACTACAGGCCTTTAAAACAGGGCCAAAATGCAAAGAACAGGCTTTTTATTCACCTACAAACTGGCTGACTCAAGGAATGTGTTAAATTCAGCTTCTGCGGTCAGATTCAGAATGTTCAGAGTCAGAAAATTCCTACTTTTTCACACAAAATCCATCCTCCTTCATCATAAGACTCTTAATTATCAGGAGAGCAACATGGTTACATGACTAAAGAATGTTGTTGCTCAGTGAAACATGTTGGTTGAATGGAGGGTTGGGTTTACCTTCACGTGTTTACTTTGTTTTTCTTCACACCTTTGATTGGACCAATCCCTGTGGGACTGAGGCTGAGTCAGCAGGTAATGATACAAGGTGTGGCCTCAGAGAATAACACACACACAGTGTAGTTCTCTATCACTATGATATCTGATGTAATGAATCCTCTCTCTACCTGTGAACAGCCCCCAGAGTCAAACCTCAAAGGTCAGGTACTGAAAGGTTACAGGTATAGTGTATATGTGAACATTAAATATTACATGTATCTTTGAGTCTGAGGTTTATCTTGTTTTCTAATCAGATGCTGTCACAGACAGATTGAATACAATTGTAGTTTAACACCAATAACTTCTTCCTAAATTCAAACCAAGTAAATAATGCAAACTGGTGGTTCTTCATTTATCCTACGTCATGTCAGAGCTTAGTCCCACTGTGTCAAAACATCAAAACTTCTACCAAGAACCAGCCGTGATCTGAAAATCATCAAGCAGGTAGTTTGACCTTCAATCTGTCATCAGCACCAGTTTTTAATCTGAAACAAACTGAATCAAACAGAGAAAGTAACATTTATCAGTATTAGAAACAATGCATGTGACCCTCTGAAAACTGACAGATCTCCATCCACAAGTTAAGTCCTGTCCAAAGATCCCACGACCTCCACTAGCTTAATGTTGAGTTTACAAAAAACATGTTCCCGAAAATATTACAACACTTAATTTAAGAGAAACCACCTATGGGGTGTCAAGTGTAAAAATGTAGTATAAAAGTTGTAGCTAACACATTTTCATTATTTATTTCACTTTTCTCATATTTAGCACATTTTCCTACATTTAACACAACATTTAACCACATATATAGAGGTAAAAAAAAAAAAAAACATAAAATCTAAATATTTAAATCTAAATCAAAATTATATGTTATATCTAAATGTTAAATCTATATCTAAACGTTACATCTAAATCTAAATGTTAAATCTAAATCTAAATGTTATATGTTATATCTAAATGTTAAATCTAAGTCTAAATATTTAATGTTAAATCTAAATGTTAAATTTAAATGTTAAATCTAAATGTTAAATGTTAAATTTAAATGTTAAATGTTAAATCTAAATGTTAAATCTAAATGTTAAATCTAAATGTTAAATCTAAATGTTAAATCTAAATGTTATATATCATATGTAAATGGTAAATGTTAAATCTAAATGTTTAATGTTAAATCTAAATGTTAAATTTAAAAGTCAAATGTTAAATCTAAATGTTAAATGTTAAATTCAAATGTTAAATGTTAAATGGTAAATCTAAATGTTAAATCTAAATGTTAAATCTAAATGTTAAATCTAAATGTTATATATCGTATGTAAATGTTATATGTTAAATCTAATTGTTAAATGTTAAATCTAAATCTAAATGTTAAATCTAATTGTTAAATGTTAAATGTTAAATCTAAATGTTAAATCTAAATCTAAATGTTAAATCCTAATCTAAATGTTAAATCTAAATGTGAAATGTTAAATGTTAAACTTGAATGTTTCGCACATATGCTAATTGACCTCAACCAATACACAAGCAGAGCCACACACAGCCGATCCCACCCACCTCTTCACCCTTCGCCGATGCCTTCCTGGGTGATATGTATGGCCGGGATTGAGCCCACCATAGGCCAACTTTATAGTTTTCTCTTTTTGTGGATGTCTAGAAAGATTTAACATTTAACATTTAGATTTAACATTTAACATTTAGATTTAACATTTAACATTTAACATTTAACATTTAGATTTAACATTTAACATTTAACATTTATATATAAGATTTAACATTTACACTTAGATTTAACATTTAGATATAACATATAACATTTAGATTTAGATTTAACATTTAGATATAGATTTAACATTTATATATAACATATACCATTTAGATTTAGATTTAAATATTTAGATTTAATGTTTTTTTTACCTCTATATATGTGGTTAAATGTTGTGTTAAATGTAGGAAAATGTGCTAAACATGAGAAAAGTGAGATAAATAATGAAAATGTTTATACTTTTATACTACATTTTTACACTTGACACCCCATAACCACCATCATTACCTTTACTGGTCTTAGTGAACATGGGCTCTATACTCTGACATTTCCCCCAAAGGAAATGTTCAAAAAGTCTGATATTTGGGAGCAAAAATAGACATTTATTCAGAGACAAAAACAAATAAGCAGCACATCTCACATGTTTTATCTACATGAAGGTTTCTCATTCATTAAAGGGTAATGTTCACTGCAGTACAGGTAGGTACCAACCCAATATTCACAGATCTGATAAATAATGGAAACTGCATACTTTATAAAGATGTGGCCTAGAAGTTAAGGACGCTGGGCTTGTAATCGGAGGGTTGCCGGTTCAAGCCTCACCTGGGCCATCACTGTGGGATGTTGAGCAAGTCCCTTAACCTTGAACTGCTCCCCAGGCGCCACAAAATGGCTGCCCACTGCTCCTCAGGGATGGGTTAAATGCAGATGACAAATTCCATTAATGTAATAACATTACATGGCCAATCAAAGGCGAAAGCCCTGATTTAATCTTTAATGCAATAATCACAGATTATTAGCTGCCAAAAACAGATGAGTTTACACATTTAAGATGATCAGGTATATGCTATGGGACCATTATTGTAGCTAAAGTATTTGCAAATGTACTTTGATGTGTGATCTGTAAAAATTGGGCCTAGATTGGATGAGTTCTGTGACTTTAGCTAAACTCTATTTGCAGAAAAGTCAGGTGTGTGCAGCAATTTGTAAATCTGTGTGTGGGAATACCACCAGGTCACACACATTTTAAGCTCTATCAAAGAGCATCTATAATGGTAAAAGTTTAGTCAGGTTATTTACTTTAAAAGTCATTTTAAAGTAAATATAAATATATTTATCATCTCAAACACAAAATTAAAGGTGCATTTACACTGAATGCGACTTCAGTGACTAATGTTTAAGTCCCCATTGATGAGACTCTTGAACATAGTCACGCTTTTTGCTCACTTCATTCCTTTATCTACTGTACCTCCGTGAGGAGGAACTCATTGCTGACTGGAGATCACAACACAGCTTCACTCAAATTTGGTTAAAATTTAAGCTTTTTCAAATAGTTGCGACTTCCAACGACTTAATTGCGCAAGTTGAGTTGCTTCATTTTTAAAGTGCGAAGGCACCTTAAAAATCATATCCTCCTCCCCATGGTAGAACAAAACACAATCCTATTTTATTTAAAGTTTGATATTTAAGAAGTGAGAAAATGGTCCTTTTAGTCTCTGAAATTTGTAGCAGGGGTGTTTTTGACCTCATTGTAGCGATATACCCTGGTGATGATTTTCGTGATTTATCAAAAACTTGTAATTACAAAATAAATATATTTCAAAAATGTATTTGATGTCATATTTGATATCAAAATGTTGACAATGAAGAGACATGAGTTCAATAAATCAATTTCAGTCACTTCTAAATCGATTTTGGCGTCAGGTGACAAAAAGAAACAATTTAAGTCAAAAACATTTTGACTTCACAATAAATGTTGCTGTAAATTGTCCATGACATCATCATTATACATGACAGATATTGTTTAAGGTCTTAAAATGTTCCCAGTCCGTTACAAATTTGGGTTAATTTCAGTTTTTTTTTCAATTTTTCCAAAAAATTACGGGGTAATATTAGTACAGGGACTAAATTTTCACAATAATTGTTGATTCTTGTCAAAAGTCATAATTTTCTAAGTTTGGTGAATGGACTGGAATCATTTTAAGACCTTAAATAATACCCTGTCATGTATATTGACAATGTTATGGACAATATTGCACAAAATGATTCCAAAGGACAAATAATATAAAGCAAGAAGTATCCCCAAAATAATACTCAAATATAGTACAAATACTCAAAAATACTACTAAGTAAATGTACTTTGTTATCATCATTGTCTAGAACACCATCAGGAACAACTTTCTTCCTGTTGAAAAAGAGTTTATCTTCTCTATCATTGTTGATCAGTCCCTCCAGGATTTCATGGACAATTTCTGTGATTGTTGTGTCCTAAAATGTCTGATTTTGTGGCAGCTTTTGAAAAAATAAAACTGTGGCAAAAGTTGTGTCATTTTGAGGCTTTATTATTTTCTATAACTTTGACTAAACTGATAAATTTGCCAAAAAAACTGATTGCCTTTGAATTGTTTCATAACATTAGAGAAAAGAGCTCAGATTTACAATAATTTAACATGATATGGATTATTTCGTCACAGTTTAAAGGTTTCCAGTGCATCAAATATGACACAGAATGAGTTTGTTTAAGTTTTTAAAACAAAAACAAAAAAATAAATGGTTCTTTTCCTGTGAGGAGCTAATCAATGCACTCATGACTTTAGCTACAAACACTTTTACTGCAGAAAAGTCTCATGTGTTTAGCAATTTATAAATGTGTGCGTAGAGATACGACCAATGGCATTAGCATGCACTACTGCCGTTTTAGTCGGTACCTGTAATGAAGCTCTATCATAGATCATATATAACAGTAGAGGTTTAACCGAAAAAGTCAATTTGACTGTTGTGACACAGTCTGTAACCAGAATAAATGGTGATTCAGGTCGCACTGAGCATAGTCATTATATACGTAGACATCTCATGACGTGCTGGAACGCCGCCATATTGTAGAGGTCTCCTTACTCTGAGCTAGCACTATAGAACAACTATGATGGTGCTTTGTGCAGCTTTTGTTTACAATAACCGGTGCAAATATTTTTTGTGTGTAACATACAGTAGATAATCTTGTTTTGTTTTGTTGCGATGGGGTTGATATGTACAGACCTTTCCAAATAGTTTTAATATTATGGAAAATTGCTTAATTTCCATATTTTCATTGAAAAAGTTAAACTTTCATAGATTATAGATTCAGGGCACACAATTTAAACGATTTCAAGTACGTATTTGTTTTTATTTGTATCTATTTAGTTGTCAGAAAAGAGGACCATGGACCACTGGCCAACAATCCAGTCCTTCTTCTCCTCTTTTTCTGCAAAAACTGAGAAATAAATGGTGATTTCTTCACATTATTCTAATTTCTTGAAATCCTGTTTTCATGGGTTTTATGAGCTGGAAGCCCAAATTATGTAAAAATAAACAAATAAATACTTGAAATAGTTTAGATTGTGGGCCCTGAATCTATAATTTATGAAAGTTTAACTTTTTCAATGAAATTATGGAAATTAAACAACTTTTCTATGATATTCTAATTTCTAATCTCTATCTAATCGTACTACTATTGTATTATTGTTATTGCTATTCTTAAAATATTCTTTTTTTCTATTATTCTTTTATCTTATAGTTACTGGTATTCTCACTGTATTATTATTATTGCTATTACCTCATTATTTTATGTTGTTATTGTTTTTATTGTATTATACTGGATTTTCATTATATTATTTTGTTATTGTTATTGTATAATTTTACTATTATTGTATTAAAGTTATTGCTATTCTTATAATTACCATTATATTCTTTTTCATAATTAATAATAGTTACTGGTTTTCTCATTGTATTATTAGCATTGCTATATTATCATTATATTACCTTAAAATTATCTAATATTGTTTATTATTAATATTGCTTTTTAGTGCATGAGATGGCTGGCACACACACACGCACGCACGCACGCACACGCGCACACGCACACACACAATAATAAAAATATACTAAATGAGTAAAATAAAACTAAAAACTAAACAATATTTATAGAAAAAGTACACAAAATGACAACAGAAATGCATTAAAATATACAAAAAGGCTCCAAAAACACACAAAATTACTCCAAAAATCATACATTACAGAAAAATACATCAAAAAACAACAAAGATGAAAATGACTCAAAATACACAAATCTAAATATTTATACAAAAATACACAAAATAACAACATAAATGCACAAAACTACCCTAAAACACTGCAATGGCAACAAAAAACAATTATACAAAAAAATACACATAATGACTCCAAAAACATATATTACAGAAAAATACATCAAACAAAAAAATATAAAAATGAGTAACAAAGACAATAATTGTACAAAAAATGCACAAAAACACAA
>NW_021144857.1:192998-281472 GCF_900634775.1 Gouania willdenowi
GCGCGAATGAAGTTGTCAATTAAAACAGGCGAGGAGGAAAAAACTAGAGATGAACCATAGATATATTAAGAGATGGACATGGTGCTGTTAGTATCGATACTTAAGCGAGAGAGTATAGTATCCGATACTAACTTTTTGGTATCGATACTTTATTCAGTATCAAGTTTTTTGACAACACTATTCTTACCAGTGGGAAAGTTCTTGATGATATATCTTTGCTAATCACGTCCGTAACATGTATACAGCTCTGAGCACAGATATATAGAAGGTAGATGAACCACTCAAGAAAAAACAATGTTCAGCTCCATCACAGTATGAAAAAATGCGTGGCGGCCCCCCAGGCCTATAAAGCACTGGGGAAACCCGAACCCACCAGTTGAGAATTACTGCTCTAAACAACTGACAGTCTGTAGTAGGTCTCCATCTACTACACCACATATATTAACAAAACATATTTTTCTGTTTTTTGATGAATTGTCATTATTGACATGATTATTATTTATCATTAACTTATTCAGATATCATTCTCCTACATGAAAACAGCAGATCATCAGTATTAAGTCCCTCTCTAACTACTACAGATGAGATGGTAAGAAAACACTGTTAATTGGTTTTTAAATAACTTTTATTTGTAATAATCATAAAAAATAAAATAACTTATTATTGACTTCTTTAACAGTTACTGTAATAGCCTGAAAACAACCAACAGTCTGTATTATATCTCTCTATCCACTACAATAATAATAATAATTAAAAAAACACTTTCTGATGCTTTTTATTGATTAAATAACCTTAAATACTGTCATTAATCAGCAATTACTTATTTTTTTTAAAATCACTCTCGTAGCATAAAAATAACTGACAGTCTTTATTAGGTCACATCTACACACACCTCTACTATACCAAATATATTTAGAAAAACACTAAAATATGATAATAATAATAATAATAATAATTAATCAACTAAAAATATAACTTCTTTCATTTAAAAATGATCGTGTTGATGTTTTGAACCCAGTATATCGTATGGTATTCTGCAAATTAAATATGATTAAAAATTTGATTTGTAGTAATTAAATGATAAAAGAAGTAAAGGAAACATCTCATTTTCTATATTCATAAAAAGATTATTTGAAAAGATTTTTAGCTTGTGCTAGTAAGATGATTATTATCATTATGCAGATCTATCCTAGAATTTAATGTAACTAGAGACAGACCTGATAAAGGTAGTTTATGGTTTTCAGGTTAATAGTGACCTTTGAATAATTTATTGGTAATAATTACATTATTAATTAGTGATGCACTAAAAATCTGACCAAACATGATGTTATAAAGACGTGAGTAAACGACGCAGTCAGTGCACGCTTGTCTAGAAACAGACCAACTTGTCTGTGGACTCGTGGAGCGTCTGTATTTAATACATGTGAGCACTACAGAGTTGATGGAGCAGTAAGTGTGTTTTATGTGTGTGTGTCACTTAGACACTGTAGTTACATGTAGCCCTCCATTAACACAGACCTTTAATACATCACAACTGTACTTGGTCCACGTTATAAACATCATTACTCTGATAGAATTAAACGGTGTAATCACAGCTTCAATGCATTTTGTGTTTTAATTAGGGCTGCACCATTTTCACAAAAAACCTAATTGCGATTTTTCTGACAGATATTGTGATTTCGATTTGATTGTACAATTTTTAAAAATATTTCATACACTTAAAATGCATATGCATTTTTTTTTTTCCAAATTCTGTTTTCCACATCAATTTTTTAAAATTCCGGTTTTTTTTTAGAAATATTAATGAATTATTTCAGAAAGTATTAGTTTTTAACTCATGTAAGGAAACAAGATTCTTACTAGGACTAGATGTTACAAATCCCTAATATTCAGCACGACAATTGGGGTACTCGGGTGGGGTGACAATTTAGTAAAGATCCCAGGGCGCCACCCCTACAACGCATCGTCAGTTGTGTGCCCCGACTTCAATGGGTGTTTCGGCCACTTAACACAATACACCCTCTGCTGAGGTTGGCCCACCACAGGCTGATCAAACCTGGGTGTGCCACTACTTAGTAGCGCAGGCGGCGGCCCCCTCCACCTCTGGCTGCCCTACTAATCCCTCCAATTTTAATTACACCTCAACACACCACCCCCCGGAGGGTGGGACCACCACTTCCACCCTCCGGAGCTATTGCACCACATACACATATATACACACAGGCTGGATGGGGAGCACCGCTCCCCTCCATCCACCCTTTTTTAATAGCAGTTCATACATTCACTAAACACATACATTCACTCAGGGGATAGGGAAGTGCCTCTCCATTGGGGAATGGTTGTCGTCCCTGGGGCGCTGCTCTCGGTGCTGCTTCCGTTCCGGGTCCTTCTAGCCTGGGGTCCGGACCCTGCTGGCTCTGGGCCCACCGGCGGGCGCCTGCCGGCTGCCCGTTCCGCGCGGCTCTGGCCGTCTGATGGGTGGGGGCCTCGGCTCCTCTGCTGGGGTCTCGGGCGGGGGGCTCTCTGGGCCCTTCCCTCGGGGGGTTGGGTGCTTGGGTGTGGGTGGGTGGGGGGGGGGGCTGGATGCTGGCGCTGGGCCTTGGGGTTGGGGGTTGGGGTCGGTGGGGGGATGCGCTGGGTGCTCGGCTGCTTGGGGCTTCCTCGGGTATGTGTGTGGGGGGCGGTGGCTGCCTCTCGGCCTGGGATCTTGGGGGCATCTGGGGGGTTGCTCGGCCGCGGGGGGGTTGCCTGGGGCTCCCTGGCCCCCGCTCTTTTTGCTGGCCTGGCTGCATCTGCGGGCCCAGGGCAGTTCCTGGGCTTGCAGTAGCGGTTTTTTATTGCACATATACTGGTATATGATGCACTGGCACGCCTTGGGATGTTCGATAAAACTCATACTGGGCTTAACTTTAGACACGTTAATCCCAAATACCTGCTTTAGGTACTACCATTCACTCATTCCCCCTGTTCACAGCCACCACCAATATAGCTAAGCTTCACACTTTTCACTATACTGGCTGGATTACACAACATAATAAGCACAATATATTCTACAACCTCACATCTCACCCTCACTGCAAAACAGTCTATTCTTCCCCACCTTTTCTATTTCCCGCCTTGAGTCTCTCCTCCCTGCTCCCTTTCCCCTCCCCTCCCCCATCCACTTAGGTGTAACACTGCTCTCCCTTTTTATATCCTCCTTATAATAAAAGATTTCTTACCCTTCCTTAGGGAGGGCTGGTGATGGTCACAATTAAGCAATAAAATAAATCAATGCATTTTATTGCAATAACAAAATATGCATTGCTGTCTCATAATGATTGCACTTCCTGTAGTGTAAGTAAAAAAAAAAAAATATTGTTATATGTCCTGAGCTTATCATTTTCGAAGAGGTCTTGGAGATGAATAATTCCGCTATCTTCCCATGTTTTTAGATAGAAAGGTGTTTTTCTGTTTCTAAAGTCGGGGTTGGCCAGATTGCTGGACAGCATGATAGTTTTTAATTGAACATTTGTAATGTCCAGGGCTTTCCACCACGCAGTCAGGGTGGAGGCAATCAGTGGGTTTTTAAAGCAGTTATGACGTTTGAGGGTCGCAGTGATAAAAGGGAGATCAGAGAGTTTATATGTTTGCAGTCTAGCTGTTCTATTTCTAGCCAGGTGTTGTGGTATTCTTTTGGTTTTAGCCATTCTGTTAAATATAGAATTTGGTTTGCTAGGTAATTATGCGTGAAATTAGGGGCTTCCAACCCACCCTCGCTTTTATTTTTTTGAAGAGTTGAAAGGCTTATTTTGGGTTTTTTATTCCTAGCATAGAATTTTGTAACTGCAGAATCTAATCTTTTGAACTATTGTGTTGGTGGTTTCAGTGGATCATAGAGAACAGATAGTTTATTTTAGGTAAGATTTTCATTTTAACTGAGGCTATTCTGCCAAGGAGTGAGATGGGGAGATTGTTCCATCGCCGCAGGTCTTCTGTGACTTTATCCAACAGCGGATCCAGGTTCAGTTTAATTAATTCATTTAGGTTTGGTGATATATTTAAGCCTAGATATTTAATTATATTTGTGGGGGAGGAGTATTGTGGGTTTTGGGTTGCTGGGTTCCATGATTTTTTTGTTTAATGGAAGGATTGATGATTTTGACCAGTTAATGGAAAAGTCTGATAGTTTAGAGAAGCTGTTTATTTGTTTAAATACTTCTTCTAATGAGGATTGGGGTTCTTCCAAATAGAGTAAAATATCATCCGCATAAAGATTAATTTTGTGTTCTGAAATGGATGAGTCGATTCCTTTAATAACAGTATTCTGACGTATAGCTGCTGCGAGAGGTTCAACAAATATTGCAAAAAGCAAAGGTAAGAGTGGGCAACCTTGTCTCGTTCCCCTCTGCAGTGTGAAGCTTTGGGATGTTATTTTGTTTGTGGTTACTGAGGCCTTAGGTTTAGAGTATAGGGTGGAGATCCATTGTATGAATGATTCTCCAAAGCCAAATTTCCCAAGGACAGCAAGGAGGAATGACCAGTTGACTCTATCGAATGCTTTTTCTGCGTCTAGTGACAAGATTATTGTTTTCTTTTTAGAGTTCTGTGCCATGTTGATCAAATTAAACAGTCTTCTAACATTGTCTGTGGAGTGTCTATTTTTAATAAATCCTGTCTGGTCTTGGTATATAATTGACTGTACTACTTTCTCTAACCTGGAAGTGAGTGCTTTGGAAATTATTTTTATGTCTGTGTAATAAGTGAGATGGGACGGTAGCTTGAGGGTAACATGGGGTTTTTGTCTGGTTTAAGTAATAATTTAATGTTTGCTGTATTCATGTGACCTCCTACATAACCTTTATTTTAAATCTCTGTTACTACTCTGAAAAAGAGCGGAGCCAGCATTGATCAGAAATGTTTTAGGAATTCAGCAGGGAACCCATCTGGACCTGGTGCTTTGCCTGTTGACATGCTATCCAAAGCATTTTGTAGTTCTTGTAAGGTTAATGGTGAGTCTGAGGTGGTTCTGATCCATGGTGAGATGTGGTAGGTTTAAGTTATTGAGGAAGGTTTTCATATCTTCAGGGTCAGGGTTTAAGTTTGATGAGTATAGGTTTTAATAGTAATGATAGTCATGAAAAACCTTATTAATGTTCTGAGGTAAGTTTAAAGTTTGACCTGAATTATCAGAAATTGCCGCTATGAAATAGTTTTCTTTGTTGTGTTTAAGCTGATTTGCTAAATATTTGCCTGATTTATTATTGTAGTCAAAGTTTTTGTACCGTAATTGCTGTAAAATAAAATCAGTTTTTTAGACAAAATGATGTCCAGATTAAGTTTTGTATTTTGGAGTTTTTTCCATAAATGTTCAGACGGGTTAGCTGCGTATTCTTCCGTAAGTTTCTTAATTTTTTCTTCAATGGTTTTTTCTGCTATCTGTTCCTGTTTTTTCTTATAAGAAGAGTATGATATAATCTTCCCTCTGATGACAGCCTTGCCGGTTTCCCAGAGTAAGGACGGTGACACTTCCAGAGAATCATTTGTTAATAGAAAGTCCTCCCATTCTTTTCTATCATTTTACCAAATTCAGTGTCATTAAGTAATGAAGTATTAAAGCGCCACAGAGAGGATCATTTCTGATTAGAGTCACACTTCAGGGTGAGGGATATCGGGGAATGATCGCTAATGATTATAGGATGTATTTTAGAGGAAATCTTATGTGCGATGGATTTATTTGAGAGAAAAAAATCAATTCGGGAGAAGGATTTATTTATAAATGATCCTGATGACATAATTCCAGACCGTAATTACACAAAAATAAATGTGCAAACATCACGTGTAAGAAGTGTTATTTCACCACTAGGGGTCAAAATATTTTACAGTATCAGAAGTTATTAATAATCTATGATGTTTCAGACTCTATAATCCCTGGTATTGATGGTCTAGTCCTCAACTTCAGAACAACTTTATCCAGATCTTCTGTAGCTCTGATGAGATGTTTAAACACTCTGAGCAAGTGAAGCTGATTAAAGCTGAGTCATGTTTTCATAGAGCGATGCAGCGCTATGAGAAACAGACAGAGCTTCACAGACATGTTAAAGTTAAACAGACACTGGTTGCTCTGATTTAGTAGTCAATGATGTAGTTTTTGCCTGGTTAGACGGTGTTTAGGTGGTGTTTGAACCGACTACAAAGAGAGTTGGAAGGACATTTCCGCATAAAAAAAAAAAACATCCTTTCCCTCACGGTGATGGCATTTAAACCCGATTCTGTCCATTTCCGCGTTCACCTTAGGTCAGGCGTAGGTGTAGTTCTACAATTAGACACTAGATGGAGCCCCAACATGTGTTGGGTCTAAGCTCCTGCTTCTACTACTTTGACTGAAAATTGTCTTCAGATTTATTGAATTATTATGTTTATTTTAAGCTCCTAAAAGCAAGTATTTAATTTGGAATATAGGCCATGTTAAAGTACACAGGCTGATTACATGTTTATATGTATTTTGACCCAAATGTAAGTAAACTCTACAGCCAAAGTGTTTGGCTTTACCAATTTGTTTGTTTAGTGACATCTTAGTCAAAATACATTAAGGTACTATTTGATCCAATTGATATATATATATATTTCATAGTGTAATTTAGGTTAAAACGATGAAGAATAAAATAACAGACATGTTAAGAATAATAAATATTGGTTAAGTTTATAAATAAGTTTATATAAATACTAAAATTGATAAATACGTTTATGAGTAAAATACATTGTTAAAAAGTTAGACTTTAATTAAAATGAGTAACATTTGTACGCCAAAGCACTAAGTTTTATATTTTATTTTGTTTGGTGTATTTTTCTGTAAAGTATGTTTTTTGGAGTCATGTGTATTTGAAAAAAAATAGGCCAAGATTCACGGCTCTGCCCTGTAAAGACCGTAAAAGTTAGCAAAAATCCATGGATCACTTTTGGTGTCCCACTTCTCTAGATGATCTGCAGTGACTTTGAACCCTGTCAGTGAAACGCCCTAGGAAAAGTGTGCTATAATAGGACATTTGTCTCATTAAATTCTCTTCACTATGTAACATGTACGTACGCTATCTTACATTTAGGTACAAGGGTTATACAAACAGATAGCGATGCAATTATTATTATTTAGGCTAGAGTCAGAAGCCTAGATTTAACTCAAGGAGCGGAGAGTAAATACACTGAACACAGTTCTGATTTTTGGTGATACCTTATATTGTGATATTTAAATTGAATGAACCAACATTAGTTGGTTTATTCAAGTTGTTTCTGTATATCAGCCAATTGTAGAGTGAGTTGCTGTGTGATGATAGTGAGTGCAGCAACGTCACCTTTTACTGCATTTTCAGTGTAAGCATACTGCGCGTGGGTTGCAGCTTTGGGTCGTGATGAGCCGAGATGTTGCTTCATGCGGATGGTTTTTGCAGCCTCACGATCTTCCTCGGTTCGCAGAAGAAGCAGGAATTCAGCAAACGATGGAGGATTGTGTTTCCGTTGTTTCAACTGAAGTTCTATAATAAGAGAATTGTCCCAACAGCCACGGCAGAATTGGGTCAATAGATGTCGGTCAAAGTCCTTGGTTAAAACTCTGCCTCGTTTCACAGTCTGATTTAGTGCCACCTGCAGACGTTGTAAATAGTGGGATGACCTCTCTCCAGCATCTTGGAATGTGTCCATAAACTTGGCGTATAGCTCATCCCCATCCTGAACCGTGCCATATGCTGAGTCAAGTGTCTGCAGATACACTATTGGATGAACATCAGGTCTCAGGTGCTTAACTATGTCAGCAGCAGGTGGTAAACTGTCAAAGATCTTACGTGACCGTTGCAGATCAGACACGGCAGGGTCTTTCAGTAGTAGCTCAACTCCTGAACGCCATGTATCATAGTCTGACTCAGTTTGCGGTCTGTGCGATCTTCCAGAGAAGGCTCTGAGATGCTGTGTGGAATGCATAGTGCTGTCATTATTCTTGACAATGTGCTCGACCACATAGCGTTGAACTTCAGGTGGGTTGAGATTGGCGTGTGACATGGCAGCAAAAGAGGGTCTTGAGGCATGTTGGGCTGGGGGATCTGGCTGGATCCTCGGCTGCGGCTCTGTGTTCTGGTCTGAAGGAGCATGATAGCCTGATTGACCAGAAGTGGCAGCGGTGGAGTCTGCAGGTTGATAATGGCAGCAGGCAGTGACTCACTCTTACTGTCCTCTGAAAAAGATCCAACATCAGTGACAGTGGGGTGGAGCTGGGTGACTGACTGACCAAGCAAAGACATCACCCCATTAAGTACAACCGCAAAATCTTGGCCGGTCAAACTTTTTGCAATTCACACAGATAGTTTTTAGTTTCCAACTTCCCTACCTCATGCGCGTAGACTATAGATAAGTCCAGGATTTTATAGGTAACCTCGCCATCGTTACACACATACGTATAGGGTAGATGTGGACGTACAGCACTCAACGCAGCGCCCTGACTATATTCTACAACGATTGAATGGTGGAAAGTTGAATCTGGTTCATCAATACGGTCAAATTTTAAAATGGAACCGTATTGCTTTAAAAATTCGATTACTTCATCATCGGTTTCAGTTTTCGTCGCTTCCTTTATCAAAACTGCATTTGGTAACTTAATGCCAAGTTTCTCGAATATGTCCATTTTTCCACAATAAATATATAAATACCAAAAAAATTGTTCAGTTTCCTCCGCTCCTAGCTAGCTCACCACTTATGTAACATGTACGTACGCTATCTTACATTTAGGTACAAGGGTTATACAAACAGATAGCGATGCAATTATTATTATTATTTGGGCTAGAGTCAGAAGCCTAGATTTAACTCAACGAGCGGAGAGTAAATACACTGAACACAGTTCTGATTTTTGGTGATACCTTATATTGTGATATTTAAATTGAATAAACCAACATTAAGACATTTACAACAATAGACATAATACACATGGCCATACATAGAAAAATACAATATATACAGTTTCTTGGGGTCAGTGGGCATTCAATAATTGTGCCATACACATAGTCCATCAATGCCCAACCAGAGTTCCAAGTCCATAGAAGGATAAAGTCCAAGTATTGGAGGGGAATGTATGAGGTTTGTGGGCCCTTTACTGTGTTGTGAAGGGGGAAAAAAACGAGGAAAGAGCGGCTGCACAAAGGAGCCTCCTACCAGCCCGACCAGAGCAGTGGAGGGTCAGTTTGTTCAGTCCAGGCAGAATCTTCAGCTTAGTGCCCAGACTAGGCTCTAGCTCACCATAAACTGGCCAATTCTGTGGTTCAGTCTGTAAATGGCTCTGGTATTCGGCTCCTGCAGCAAACATCTCCGTCGCATGACCCTCTCACTCCTACCGGCATTCAGCAACAGCTGTGTTTAAACAGTGAGTTGGACGCGCTCTCCTGTGACGGTGCGACGTAACGGCGTGACGTAATGCCGTGATGTAGTGTAGTGTAATTAATTAATATTAAAGGGTTTTCCACCCGGGTTACAACTATGTCAGGGGAGCTAACGCACCAATGTCCATTTGTCCACATTGAGCTGGTTTAGGGCTGGGAGTTTAACAAGTGATTCACAAATGTTTGTTTGGTTCCTTCTCTGTGTTTAATCTCTAACTGTTCTACAGGACTCTGGAAGCAAGAACAAAGTGACACCTCAACGTTCTCAGGACCATGAAGCTCAGCCACAACAAAGAAACAAATCTAAGAGAAAAACTTCAGAGCAAAGAGTTCAACAGCAGAGCCAAGCTGGAGTTAAAGCTAAACATACATGTGACCAGTGTGGGAAGAACTTTAGCAGTAAATCAAACCTCACTTTACATCAAAGAATCCATTCTGGAGAAAAACTCTTCATCTGTGACGAGTGTGGAAAAGCTTTTAACCAGAAATCTACCTTAATAAAACACAAAGTCATTCATACTGGAGTTAAAAAGTTTGAATGTGATGAATGTGGAAAGACTTTTAGTCAACCTGGATCCCTCAGTCTACATGTCCTCATTCATCGTGGAATCAAAGCTCACAGATGTGAACAGTGTGGAAAGACTTTTACACATAGATCATCTTTAACTCTGCACATGCAGACTCACTTCAGAACAGAGTTGTATCACTGTGACCACTGTGGGAAAATATATAAACACAAACTAACCCTCACTGAACACCTGAGATCTCACACTGGACATGAAGTGTGTCCCTGTGACCAGTGTGACAAAGTTTTTACAACATATCAAAAGTTAAAACGTCACCAAATCAGCCACTCATCAGAAAGACCTCATAAATGTGACACTTGTGGAAAATATTACAAGAGCAAATCTCACCTTAATCGCCACCAACGAGTTCATGAGAAGAATGTTTTCAGATGTGATGAGTGTGGGAAGACCTTCAGCACTTCATCTGTTCTCCACTCACATCTCTGTGTGGATGGAGACATGGAGCAGGAATCATCTTCAGATCCCAGCGACACACGGATGGTGACGACACCTTCTGGTTCCAGTGTTGGACTGAAGAACCCAGAGATCAGGCTGCACAGGATTCCAACATAAACCTGCTGTCAGCTGGAAAATGGACACCAACAGTTCAGGAAGTTGTTGATCTTTGAAGGTGTGTTCTGAAAGAAAAGATCAATACAATGATCAGTTGGAAAGGAAGCAGGAAGAAGTTTCCCTTTGTTCACTTTCTATACAGGATATACATTCTATAGCTTCTGTATTCATACATGATGTATATGAAGAATAATCCACATTATTATTATTATTATTATTATTATTATTATTATTATTATTATTATTATTATTATACACTAATGACAGATTCTATATCAGGGCTGTCAAACTCATTTTAGTTGAGGGTTCAAATACGGACCAGTTTAGGGTCCAAAGGGCTGCAGATTATAGGAAAAACAGCCTTAGTTTATGAGAGACTTTGCTTTAATTTTCCAAAATGTTGTGGAATAATTTAGGAAAAATTGCATAACTTTCAAAAATTGAGAGTTCCTGCAACAATTTGAGTTTAAAAATAACTCCTATCATGTGATGTCAGCGTTGGAAAACTGTAAGCTCTGCTAATATTGTGGATTTAAGTTAAATGTGTTAGTTTTTTAGAGGAGTTGTGATATCTACCACTTAATTAATTTAGAATTTACACAATAATTCGTGTTTTCTGTCATTTTTACTTTCTCCTGTCGGCCAAATTAGATGCTCTGAAGGGCTGGATTTGGCCCCCAGGCCTTGAGTTTGACACTTATCATATATAAAATTTCTATGTCCATCATGTGTTTATATACAGTACATAATAATCATTAGTCTATAAAACTATTGACATTCTAATAGATGCAATAATCAGGTCCTAACTTCTAGATGAATATACAGGCTGTGTTAATACAGACCATCTTCATCATGTACCTTTGAATCTGTTTCTTTTCTCTGTGTTTATAAAGGATTCATATTTGTAATGAGTTTTAAATGAGTATCTAATACATCACATAATAGTATTTTCTTGATTTTATATGTGATGTGTTTTATATAAAGTATGTTTTTCTACAGTTGAAGTGAATGTGATGAAATGGTTCCTGACAGGGAAACCCTGCCTAAATCCTGTGAATGGATCATGCAGTGTGCTGAATGAATATCAGGGGAAGGGGAGCCCAAAGTGTCCAAACACTCCCATTTTATCACCATATTTACATTTCTATCAACTCTGTGATTACAGCTCATAGATTTATTCTAACTCTGAAATGTTCTTTAATCTGTTCTTTAGCCTGTCCAGCCTTTCTTTAGAACTTACAATGTTCTATGTAACCATGAGAAATCCTAAAGTTCTTCTTAAATCTTCCTTCTGACATAAAGTTTGAATCAATGTAAATGTAATGATATCAAATGTCCAGTGAAGCTTTGTTCCTTTAAATAAAGACGTGTTATTGTCTGTGCTGGATTTCTTTGAACAGAGAAACATGTCAGAGAGAGGGAGAGCTTTTCATTGGATAGCACATAATCCTCCATCAAACACACATGGTTCACATGAGAAGAACATCCACTGGATGGATCTAAGAACAGGAAGTGAAGGTTCCTCTGGAAACTGAGTGTTTAGTGAAGCTGAAGGAGTTTAAAAATAGACTTTTAGAGTAACCACTGCTTTCACATCCAGTCATGATGTCTTTCTGACAAATTCTGATAAAATGAGTCAAACAAGTGCAGAATTCTTTAGTATGAGATTGTTTCTACATTAATAAGGCTTTTTATTTAAATGTAGTGTTGTATCAACATCTGAGACAGTAAAAGAGTTCCTGTTTTGGTTCTAGAAGGATATGAATTATTCCCAATGAACAGCACTGATTAAAAGGGGGTGGAGTCTCCCTGTATGTGGACTCAGAGTGGAGGTGTGTCCAGGTTAATCACATGTCTAAGTGTGTAAATGAATATAATATAAAGTTGTATATACAGAACACCAGGGTGGTGCATTGACACACTGAAGAACACATTAGCTGACATGTTTCATAACTCTGATGATTCAATAAAATACAAAGTGTTTGGAGTGACTTCATTATTAATATTATGAATCCAAACAGACACATAAAGACTTGTGATGTTATACATCCAATGTACAGCTGTGGCCTGTTCTTAGTCATTCTAAAGCCAAGCAGAGTCACATTAGACACTGACACATCCATCATTAACATTTGGACACATTCAGCTGATTGGAAAGTAGATGGAGGATTATTTAGAAGTGATATCAGTGAACAGCTTCCAGTTACAAACCAGAGCTGGGCTTAGATCTATCAATGTGATCATCCAAACAATGTCTATGATGTCTTAACTTTTTTTGTTGATATATTTTGTTAATACATAATTCATGAGTAATATAGTTGTCTTTGTCACATTTTATTTGGCATGAGTAAATAAACTAGTACAGTGACTATTGGAAGTATGTATTCATATAGTTGGAGCTTTAGTAGAGTCATCATTTATGTCCAAATGAGTATGTGTTTGAAGGTTGGATGTACAAAGAGGTGTACTGTACATACTCTGCACTCTCTAGTGTTATAAATGGGTTTATTTGCAGGTGCGAATTAAAATAGCATGTGCGATTTCCCTGGTTTAATTCTATGGGACAAGAACATGATAAATGTGTTTGTTTTTTTTTTTTCTTTACTCATTTTTATATATTTTTTGTTTGGTGTATTTTTCTGTAATGTATGTTTTTTTATGTGTATTTTTGTATAATGGTTATTATTATTATTATTATTATTATTTTTGCCTTTGTAGTGTGATTCTGGAGTCATTTTGTGTATTTTTGTATAAATATTTAGTTTTGTGTATTTTGAGTCATTTTCATATTTTTGTTGTCGTTTGGTGTATTTTTTTGTAATGTATGTTTTTTTGAGTCATTTTGTATATTTTTGTGCATTTCTGTTATCATTTTGTGTAAATATTGTTTAGTTTTTTTGTTTTACGTAGTTATGTGTATTTTTGTATTTCTAAATTTGACATAAAAAGCTACAAGCTCTTCAGGCAGATGTTGCCAAATGTGCTAAAATAACAGATGTTTGCTGATGGCTATGGTGGAGCTTCATCTTCAGCAGCATCTGAAGCGGCCACAGCCCACAGGTGATGATGGTGGAGGTGGTCGTCAGGTGGATGAGGGGAAGGGGAAACAGGAGGAGGAGAGACCCGCGGCCTCCGCAGGTGAGAGTGGAGGGAATCTGAACTACAGCTAAGAAGTGATGAACTGTCGTCTACCTGGGTCAGATATCAATCAAGATTGGGTGTCATTTATTTTTGTTGTGCTTGTTAACTTTAACACAATCAGTCGTTAGAAGTAGGCCATTTTATAATTTAGCTAGCTGTGCATGCTGGGCAAAAAAAAAAAAAAAGATTTATTGAATTTATATATAAAAATATATTTAATTTTTTTTTTTTTTTTGCAAATTTGAGTTAAAAAAAAAAAGATGTATTTTTTTTATTTTTCCCACCACAGTTTTTTGGGACTTTTTTCGCATTTTGTCCTTGTGGGTTACCATAGCGTGATGTGAGCCCGCCCCCTTTTTGTTTACATGTGTTTACTCTTTGAGTAGCTATATGTGTGCCACAGGCATGTTTATTGTTTTATTTACAGGGTCGCTGAGAAGAGTGAACTGTTGAGAAAGTTATTTTGTAGCCTGATGAGGTAAAATATAATGATCAAAAACTCATTATAATGTATCAGATAACATTAGATTAAACTTTACTGTCATTTCACAAAGTACAGTCCAGAGAAAACGTTTTGCATCTAACTTGAGAGAAAAACAAGTAAAGAATAAGAATTAGTGCATCTTAATAAGTCTTAATATATAAGACACTTGGTGGAATAAATATAAGAATGAGGTATTGTTTTTACAAACAGCTGTTTTCTTCCAGCCTTAACCTCTCACTGTCTCTTATATGATGATGTCACTCATTTTTGGGAGCCTGTCATTGTTTCCTCTCAGTAAGTACTGTATAGAATACATGATTCAGCTATTTTTCTAGAGTGAACATATCAATACTGTGATCATCTGATCAAGTCCATCAGGTGTTTATTTCTCACCTTTCTCTGTTTGTCTCCTTACACTTTTTAAAGGTTGCCATGTCTGTGTTACTGCTGTGGAGGTCTAAGGTGACTGTTTATTGATGTGGTGAGTACATAGTCTGTGAAAATATCACTTAATCACAATCTGTAATTTATACATTTTATTATTCATCTCATCTCATGTTCCTCTGTGTCCTGTTTTCAGGATCCCATCATATGTTGTTCATTGTTTGTTCAGTAGGTTCCTCTAAGTAAATACTGTATAGAGTTGATGACTCAACTATTTTCCCACATTTTTCTAGATACCAGTACTGTGATCATATGTCCATCAAGTGTTATTCTTTCTCACATTTCTTTCTTTGTCTCCTTTCACTTTTTAAAGGTTGCCATGTATGAGGAAATATTCTGTGTTGATGTGGTGAATAAATAGTCTATGAAAATATCACTAAATCTGTCATTTATTAATTTTAATATTCATCAATGATCATGTCTCACTTCTATTCCTCTCTGTCCTAATTCCAGGATCCCATTATATGTTGTACATTGTTCAGGAGGTTAACTAGACCAAGCAGCTTTTAGGTTTCTGTTAAGTACTGTATAGAATAACAGGACTGGGAGGATGGTGTAGGTTTAAGTTTATTAGACATGTAGATTTACACCAACAAGACAGTGTATAAGCATTGTTACAAGAAAGTTTGTTTTCATTCATAGGCTTCATTGTCTTTCCATCAATACCTGGTGTGTCTCATCACCTAGTGTCCACCTGGGGGCGGAGCCTGCACTTCAGTCTGCCTTTGGGGGCTTTTTGACCATCATCTGTGTCTCTGAACCAGTGGGTGATGATGAACAGTATCATAACATTAGACACAGGTCCTTTGCACTATGGGAGGACAGTGTCTTTATCTGGACTCCTGCTGTTCTCCTTCCTCAGAGTCACAGCCTCCTCTGTCTGCAGGGCTCAGCTCAGGGGGCGGAGCCTCTGCTGCCTGAGCAGCTGAGATCAGTCTGTTACATGTTCCATGTCCTCTCCTCTATGTAGCGCTGTTTATAAGAGTAGAACATTTATTTTCCTCTATAAACAAGATGGTTCACCGACTTAGTCGTCCTCCTAAGACACTCATCATGTCCCTCATCATCTCTGTTTGCTCTGTCTGAAGCTCTGCAGCGCATCACACACACTTTACCTCTTCCTCAGCAACCACACGTCATGAGTTGTCATCACATTTTGATTGGTTGATGTGTGTTTTTCACCAATAGGGAAGAGGTGTATTTTTTGCTTTCAAACACTTTTGCTTTGTGAGAGAAGGTAGAACGTCCCATTTTTACTCTTCGTTTACACACTGAACGCAACAAAAATGACCAGGAAAAGTGCAGCGTTTTTAATCTATCATAACTATTGTTCTACTTGTTCTATCAAGATCATTTAAAAACTAGTTTATAGTTTTAACAGTTTAAATTAACACTGTGAGGCTGCATCTGGTCGCTCTGCTGTCTTAAATCAGTCATGTGATCAGGATGCGGCGACGCGTCCATCGACTACAGAGGGTTAACTCACTTTTCTGCTCAGACACAGAAATGGAGGTTGGTGAAAGGAAGAAGACACACTGAACCACAAGCCCAGATCCATGTAAAGGTGGACAATAGATTTTCCTCACTGGTGAATGGGAATGAATAAGAGTTCTGTTCTAATGAGAACAACACAAGCTAACAGCATGGTGAAGACTGAGAGAGCTTCAGGAAAACAGAAGCTACATCAGAAAAAGAGGGATCCTCATACGCTGATCATTGGAGATGAATCTGTGAAAAATGTTCAGATGATTATCAACAAAAATGTAAAAGGTTCTTTGTTTACCTGATGACATGGTATCAGACCTGGAAGGAAGAGTTTCCACACGTGAAGAATGTTGTGATTGATTTTAGAATAAATGATATCAGGAAGGAGCAGTCTGAGGTGTTGAAGAAGAATTCTGTTTTTTCTTGTTGGAAATTGTGAGTATTTTGCAGAAAAAAGTGTATATCAGTGGTTCCTTACCTCCAGTTCTCAAAGGAGACATGAACTTCTCTAGAATGTATTCTCTGAATAAGTTAGTGTCTGCTGCTTGTGCTGAACATTCACACATTCCTCTGTGATCAGCACCATGCTTCATTTCCTCTGATAGTTCTGGTCTGTTTGTGATATGTGAAAGCTCACTAGAACTCTGGTATGGAGCAAACAAGTGACTCTGGTCCTCTATAAAATGTGGGTCTAGGTTCACCTCAAGTGAAGCATGATGTGGTTTTTAACCATGTGAGAAAGTAAACAGGACCAAATATAGAACTTTATGTTAAAGAACAATACACACACCTCATAGAGTGTCTCTGCTGGCTGTGAATCCTTGAATTTGGTTGATCAGATGAAATAAGACCCAATAAGCTGTGTTTCTAATGGTTAGATGGTTAACAATAACATAATAACATTTTCATTTACAAACTGCTAAGATCTGGCCAGTATGGGGCTTGAACCCATGACCTTGGCGTTATTAGCACCATGCTCTGACCAGCTGAGCTAACTCACCTATGAAGCTGTAAAATTGTGTAAAAACATGGTTACGAGCAGTGCGTTACTTTTTACAGTAACTTGTACTGTAACGCAATATTTTTTTTAAGAAATAACGCAGTTACCGTTACATTATGCTGCGTTTGTCCGTTACTTTGCTAGCTGCGGTGTACTTCCTGTTTACAGTGGCTCTACATATTTTTGCGGGACGCCGTGCCAACCACGGTAAAACAAGAAGAAGAAGAAGAAGCATTGTCAGCATGTTTCTGTTTACATCACGTGCACCAATCATAGCGAGTCAATGCGAGAGCAGGACGAGCTTCTCAGAGTGGAAATACGCATATTATTTTACTCATTTGTCTCCAAACGATGCATCGGTGAAGCGCTAAGCTAACGCTACATTGGTGGATGTGATGGAAGCCTCTGCACTGAAACAACAGCGTATGGATTTTAATGAACTGTGACTGTTATGAAAAATGCTGTGAATTAGTTTTTCCACATTTATTTTCATAAGCATTTTCAACAGCAGAATGTGCACCTGGAATATGCACAGCTTACTTTACATTACTGTGCTAAGGCTGAAAAAAGACTCTTTTAATTTTGGAGCAGCTGTTTTGTGCTTTATATGCACATCATTTATGGTTGTTTTATGGCAGTTTTTGTAAAGCAGAGTTGGTCATAATGTATTCCTAATGTTAATTCAGATTGATTTCATTTATTTATTTTAGAAGGCTTTTTGTGTTTATGTTGAACATTATTGCTAGTTTTTGTACTTAAACTGTAAGGGAACATTCTAAGGCTAAACACAACTGTTTTATGATGCTGAAGCCACTTTAATTTTTAATAATATTCAGGTTGTTTTGTGTGTTATTTATTTCACAATTCCTTGTAATATTTACAGTTTCTGCTGGTCTCAGATAAATAAACTGGTATTGAAAGAATACTTAGTGTTTCAGTCAGATTGGTGTTTGTAAAGATTAATACTGAGCAGAGTTTAGTTCTGTTAATGTAAATGATTATAAACTGTAGGGTTGGATACAGTAACATTTCATTTATCAGAGGTTTTTATACAAAACAATGTTAATACAGGGGCACAGTTGATCAACAGTGGATTATTATATTATTACAGCACTAATATGAAGCTGTACGGACACAAATGACCCAAAATAAATAATAAATTCTTTCATTCTAAGTAACTCAAAAGTTACTTTTTGCAGTAACACATTACTTATTTCAGTAACTCACACAACACTGGTTACGAGTTAAAGCGCTTACGGTTCAAAACACCTAGAAAGTGGTGAGTAGACAATTAAAGCATGATATAACAACTGTAGCACAACTAGCATGTGGTTAAGATACATGGGTGTTTGTTGAGAGCTGATTGAACAAAGGCTATTGATTGGTAGCCTTTCAAATTGGTCAAAAAATAAAAATAAAGATTTGATGACGGAGTTGGAATTCCCTCATAACTGAGGACCAAAATAAGACCACACACTATCATAACTGTTGACATTAAGATGGAACTGTAAGAGAAAAAAGTTACACCATGAGATGGATTTTTAGAGCCCCGCCCCCAAAACTTAAAAAAAAGTGATGCCCAGTTGTACATGTAAGTGGTGTAGTGTATATCTGCCATGTGAAAGATCGTCTATGCTGTTACACACAGGGCCTCATAGCTCAGAGGTTAGAGCACTGGTCTTGTAAACCAGGGGTTGTGAGTTCAATTCTCACTGAGGCCTTCTCTGGTCTGTGGAGTGTATCACTAGTTGTGATTCTGTTTATTCTAAGAACAAAAGCTTGGTTTTAATATAGATTTAAGCTTATTTCAAAATGAGTCAACTTGTATCAAGAAACAGTTTAATCATTTTTCATTAATACTGAGTCAGTTTTTACTTAGATTAGTTATTTTCTTCTTGTTCCAAAGCTTTCATTTGCAAAATTAGAAAAAATAAAATAAAAAAAAATAAAAAATAATAATAATTTGTTTATAGTCAGTATATTTCACTTATTATTGTGCTGGAGGAAGTTTGATTTCAAGTAATTTAATCTAATAATCATCCATTTCTGCTTATTTTAACGCTTTAGAATATTTATCAGGACCTTCTTATTTTAAAATTTAACATATATCTTCAATATTTCTTGTTTAGTAAATTTAACTTGCTGCATCCTGATTAGCAATCATTTATTAGCTTTAGGTTTGGACCAGACGTGGGCCACATAATACTCAGTCTAGTATTGGTCACACCCAAAAGTATCACTCAAAATACATACAGTATATACAGAACTGTACATAGAACTGTACCATGGTTCCCCAGTTTAGCACTAAATTATAATTTTTATAGATTTTTCATGGCAATTACTATTACAATGTAAATTATCTGAACTCATTTCTAATGTAATTACAATTACAACAGCAACATATTTTTTAAATTACAATTATACCATCATTTTAATTCATGATCACTAGGGATGTAACGATTAATCGTAAGGCAGTTAAAAATCGATTCATAGGTATCACAGTTTACATCGATGCTCTGAAAAATTAATCGCAGTACTTTTTTTAAACAGCAGAGGCCGCTATCTATTTATCCTTGCAGAGGTGTTGGCGGCGGGCAGAATCTGCTACTACTTTCTTTCTGGCCGCCTTCTACTCTTAAATATGTTAATAAATGATTCATTACCCCTTTAGCACCAAAAGAATATCTGTAATATTACGTGAATATCTATAAAAGTCACGTTTTTCTATTAGCTCTGTCTGCTAGCATAGCATCTCTTCTTCACCAGTAAATTAGCTGCATGCCAACCGACCACTGGGTTACCAGCGCCCTCTGCTGGTCCAAACAAATCTGACTTAAGAGACAGTGCAGAGTGTTTTTTTTTTTAAGTCCAATTGTTAAGGCACAAAATACATTTTCAGTTGCACTTTTTTTTTAAAAAAAAGAACTATTATGTAGTTTTGCATTGTTTACTAGAGAACCAGAATTTAAATGAATAGGCTTCTTCTTCATTTGTATTATTCCTTTATTTATTTCATTCAAGATTTATTTTTAGTTCAATTGCATTGTTTTGAATAGTTTATCAATGGATTCTTTTAACAATCAAAATTAAAAGGAAAATAGTACAGTATTTTCTAGTTTTTTTCCCCCCAAAAAATAAAGGAATATTTTTTAGTCGTCATTTGTCTACAGTCCCATTTTGTAAAATAAATCGTGAGAGAATCGTATCGTGAACTCAGTATCATGAACTCAGTATTATAAAAATGACAAAAACCAAAAATCACCCAAAATCAAAAGTAAGGCTATAGCAAGGCATTTTTTTTTTTGAAAATTGAGTTAGAACCATCATTAGACCCTAAAAACTATGGCAAATATAATGCACACACGTAAACTGTGCTAAGAAAGCAGTAAGGCCCAAAAAATTGCGGAAAACAAAAATCACCCAAAATCAAAAGTAAGGCTAAATCAAGGCATTTTTTTTCAAAAATTTCAAAAAAAAAAAATTGAGTTAGGACCATCATTAGAGCCTAAAAACTACTGCAAATATAATGCACATACTTAAACAAGGCTAAGAAAGCAGTAAGGCACAAAAAATGACAAAAAACAAAAATCAAAAATCAAAAGCAAGGCATATTTTTTCAAAAATTTAAAAAAAAAAAAATTGAGTTAGGACCATCATTAGAGCCTAAAAACTACTGCAAATATAATGCACATACTTAAACTAGGCTTAGAAAGCAGTAAGGCACAAAAAATGACAAAAACTAAAAATCACCCAAAATCAGAAGACTATAGCGAGGCATATTTTTTCAAAAAAATTAAAAAAAATAAAAAATTAGTTAGGACCATCATTAGATATCAAAACACAACAACATAGGTTTTAAACAGTAAAGATAATAAAGTGCTTTTCTGTATCACAGATTACGTGGATCAGCTCCTAGACCTCCTATTTGAAAAGGTCTTGGAGGACTCCGCCCCAGCTGATGTCAATCCCCGTCCCTGTAGATCTGTCTGCTCAGTTTGACAGACCTGAGAAGCAGCAGGTGGTTGGCAGATATGTGTCCAGGTTCAGTCAAGGGCAGGTCTGAACCCCACATAATGTCCTTGGTCGTCTGGGAACTCAGTTCTTATTCTTAGGACAACACAAGCAGGGAGAGGAACCCAAAAAGCCCAACACCAGCTCACAAAGCTTCTATATGCCAAGTACCTAGAACCACTGAAAACACAACATATTGTGTAAAAATGTGTTTTGGATGACTTGTGTGTGTCATCAACAATAAAAGTTTCATGTTTATACATTGATTTGTGTGATTTCAGTCTTTCATTTCAAACATATTATCTCCATAGCTGTAGAGGTCCATAGTGTGCTCTATATACTGTATATATAATGAATGCATTCTGCAGGTAGAACACATTCAGACACACTACTACCAGACCTGGATGATCCACCATACAAGCAGGTGTCTTTAGAAGCTGATGTATTCTTCTTGTAACATATATAAAATGAAAAGATAAGTGAGCCAGGCTAGCAGATAATAATCATTACTATTTCATTAACTAATGATTGACATTAGCTGTGGTATCTCCCTGGAGAAGATGTTTTCTGGCTCTGTTGCCATGGTTACACAGATTCCACAAGTGCACCTATGCAAAGAAAGTGAATGAACATTTGAAAACACTGCCAGTGCAGTTTCATTTGGCTGTTTTTAACATCAATGTGTTTAACCATAAAGGCAGTCGACCACCAGAGAACGCTTTAACCTTTGTCTGTGTTAGTGTCAGCACCGACTAGTTTTTAGTTTTTAAATACATAAAAGAGTCACATTCATGTGTTTATTGATCAAGGCTTTTTGACTTTGTCAGGAACCTCTATTTCAACAAATAAAATTAAAATAATAAAAAATAATAAGATTATAAATCAATAATTAGAGCCAAAACTGAAATGATAAGTGCACTGTCAGCTGACACACTGACAGACAGCTCCTCTCCTAACCAGCCCTGCTTCAACATCAACCACAACAACCACTAATGTCCAGTGACCCCAGAGACATATACATATATATATATATATATATATATATATATATATAGTAAAATACATCAATGTCTTAACAAAACATTTGTCTGGTGTAAAAAAAATGCAACTTTTACCATATTTGCAATTTTTTAACAAGATTCTTTCACTGTCACTGATGTTTCCATGCAGGAAAATAGCAACAAAATATGAAATGAGATCAAATTGTTGGTTATCTTTTACTGAGGCCAAAATGTTTGATAATTCCAGGGGATATATTGGGGGATTTACCATACTGTTACAGATTGGCACAAAGTGCACAGCCATGTCCAGCTCATCATGTCAATCAGGGAGATCTGCTGCACCTGTAGAGTTGAGCACGACTGTGAGTTGTTGACAATCAGCTGGACTGGACTATATAAGGAGGATTTTCACTCTTCATTCAGTTGATTTTATTTACTACTCAAACCATGACTCAGCAACAACAGTATGCATCTAAACTAATGTGTACACTACACATTAATATTATTTATTATCCAGTTTTTATTGTAGTGTTTTTAAGTGGCCTGAAAGGCACTTTTTAAATAAAAGTAATTATTATTGATTACATTAATGGGGTCAGAGGGTGGAGCTTAAAACCACAAAACCAAGAGTGTCAAACTTATCAGAAATCATTCATTTAGGTTTAGGTTGTAAAAGGAGAGATACAGATAAATATTTTATATGTCTGGCCCTGATGTGAAATGAGGTTGACACCCCTGGTTTAATAAAAACGATTCTCACTATGCAACAAATTGAGGACGACGACCAGGGTTGGTCCACTACAGAGTTGATGGACATCCAGGGTTGGTCCACTACAGAGTTGATGGACATCCAGGGTTGGTCCACTACAGAGTTGATGGACAGTGCTGCTGCTGCACCAATGTCATCTACTCACTCTCATGCTGCGTTCAATGACCCTCTGAACTCTGCATTTTGGGTTTGAAACTCTGACTTCAGTGTAGCAGACGCAGCACGTCCAAAATATCTCTCAAACATGGCTTAAAGGAATAATATTAACAATAAAGGTAATACTGTTTATGTGTTTAAAACTGTATTTATTCAGAAAAGTCATTTTTTGTATTTGTCCAACAAAGCAAGGCAACAATATGGAACACATTTATTCAAGTAAGGCACCAAAACATGGAAAAATGGCACAAATTAAAATAATAAAAATGAGTATTAAAATAAAAGGCTTTATAATTGCATTTTAAAATCATGAAAACAGCTCAATTATAATGGAAATGATATAACAGTGTTTTTCAACCTTGGGGTCGTGATTCCATTTAGGGTCACCTGAAATGTCTAGTTGTTGATTAAAAAAACAAATAATACATTTTCAAATGATTGTTCTTTTTTAAATTAAAACACAACCCAGACACGTCTCACCTGTGAGGGATGCGGGGGATGTGACACCCACACTTTTATGAAAACAAAAGTGAATCCCCCTCACTTTTTACAGAGGGATTCATTTTTGAAAACAGATTGGTTCAGTTAGATTGATTGAATGGTGATCAAGTCAATCACTTGATGCTGTTCTGAGAAGATAAACAAAGAGTTCACAGTGATGAGTATGTGACAAAAAATGAGTAAGGTGGTAAAGAATGGTCCAAAAGTGGCAAAAACTTGGCAAAAAATTAATAAAAAGTGACTAAAATGGGACAAAAGCAGTCAAGAGTGGCAAAAAAAGAGAAATGACATTAAAGGAAACAGGTGTTATGTAATGGCAAAAGGAAGGTAAATCTGAAAAAACTAAAAAGTATCAACATTTTGGGAAAAGGGACAAAAATGGGACAAAGGAAGTTGCAAAATGTCCAAAGAAAAAGGTAAAAAGGTTTGACCTTTTGACCTTCCCAACTAGTCCGTAGTTTAATCTGATTGGATTTCATCCCAGATGTCACCATGTAACCATTCCATTCCAATCACCATTTGTTGTTGTCCATTCAATTCCAAAGTCAACAATATTTACAGGTTCTCACAGTTTTCCTGGTGCTATTATCACATGATTGCAGTCATTTTTAATTTTAAACTGTTGAAAAACTCAAAATTCTTACAAAATCCTTCCATTTTCCTCAAAATATGACATGTTTCCCTTAATTAAATAGAAATTGATGACAAAATGTATGAAATATAAAGTGTAGATCCTGTTAGGACTGATATTTATCACTTATTGCTTGGATGTAGTCACTTTCTTACATATTTTGTATTTCTTGTCTACGTAGAAGTGCAAACGGACACAATAATGTTAAAATGAATCGTTTTCCTGTGTAAAATCTATGACCCACTTAAGATATGTGGCCCGTTAACTAAAATGAGTTTGACACCCCTGCTTTAGAGCATCTAGTTCAGCCCACATTAAAACATGAGTAAATACAGATTAAATCAAACAACACAATATTTGCAGGGTTTACAGTTTCACCATCATTATTTCACTTTTAATCACAATTTGTTGAAAGATTTCTCAGTTTTTCCAAAATTTGGCAATTATCCTCAAAATATTTCACCAATATTATGAATGTAAATAAAAATTAGTCACAAAATCCAGTAAATGTAAAGTGAAGATCCTGCAGGAACTGATATCTGTTAATTATTGCTTGAATATCTGTGCCTTCCATACTTTACATATTATTTAAACATAGAAGTATAAACTTAGACACATTAATGATGTGTTACGGCAGAATTTACGGTTGACCTCATTTGAGACATGATTCATTGCTCTGGTTGAATGATGGAATCCAGGAGAAGCATTGATGATTTTATATAAAAATGTTTATTCTAAACTAAGAAAAAAAGTACAAAATGGAACAAAGTGAAACAAAATTAGCGTCCGTCCAGGCGGACGTCCGAAGGAAGTGCCGCGCCCCGCCCCGACAGTTTCAAAGCTTAAGCTTTTTATACAGATAAGAAAAGGTCCCAACAGTGAGAGACAAAAGGGAGGGAGTCAGATGCCCATAGTGGCAATGTTGGAGGATGATGAAGATGTTATGAGAAGGTTTGGCTCCAGTCTTTATCTGTCTTGATAAGTGTGTACGTCAGTGTATGTCCTTGGCAGAGACTGTGCTGCACTGAGAATAATACGATCTGTACTGTTTAATCATGATTCAGCTGTTCAAAAGTGTAAAGATTAATGGAGTCGTCATGTATTAAAACATGACAAATTGTACACATGAACATACATTTGAGGATATGATGATGAATATAAAATTTGCCATGACATTCCCCACTTTTGGTCGCCTCAACGACCAAATCAAGAAACAAAATTATTATATTCCACCTTTGCTGTCAGGGTTAACCATTAGCATCGTTATTGTCATACATTGGATATATTCTTCTTTTGTGAGGCACAGATATATCAAGAAAAATGTGGAAATAAACTTCTTCATCATTATTATTAATGGCATGAATCATCAAAAATCATCCTTTATTGCATCTAGATAAGCAAAAATCATCATTTGCATCAAGGACATCACTCGTCTTCATCGGCTGAGTTCAGTGGTAACTGGGGTAACCAATAGCATCATGAGTGAAGAACCTTGAGTATTTTCCTCAATCGTAGCAGAAGGGTTTATGACTGTATTCCTGCAGCTAGGTGTGAGGTTGTTGTCCCTCAACCTAGCTATGAGCATTTGGTGTGGCTTATAAACAAAGCTAGGCCCTTGTTTTAGAGCGTTTTCTTGTGTGTGTGTGTCTCAGTGGCCTTGTCGGTTCCCCCTTCATTGTTCGGTCAGCCTCCGTCTCAGCATCAGCTGGTCTCGGCAATCATCTTGGATCCATGTTGCCTGCTCCGCGACCTTCACTGCCGTGTGGGTCGTTCCGGTCGGCGTTGTAGATGATTGGTTGTTGTCTGAGGAAGGGTAGTCTCCACACACCTGGCAACCTCTCTTGGTATCGGCTGGTACCTGAACAGAAGAGGGGGAAAAACACCGAAACAGAACTCTTGGGATTGGCTGGTACCTGAACACAGGCGCGATCCCACTACTGAGGCTTTAGCTGGTACCTGGTACCTGGTAGGCTTTAGCTGGTACCTGGACAGAAGAAAAAGGGGGTGGGGGGGAAAAACACTCACCCAAAATAAATAAAATAAAATAAAATAAAATAAAATAAAATAAAAAATAAAATAAAATAAAATAAAATAAAAGTTTAGGGGTGTTAGGTTTAGTTAACTAACTAAATGAATAGTTAGTATGGCCAGGAAGGCAGAGACAGGTCAGAGGTCAGGATCTGAGAGCTTTTCAGATCCTAAAAGGTGCACAATCACACAATGGTTAGGTGTGGGTTAGTGAGCTTTTAGCCATGCTAGCTCTGTAGCCCATTCGCACGCGAGTGGGAAAATATGAGGCTGAAAGAAAAGCAGGAAGTATTAATTCGATTTTCTTTTCCTGGAGTAAGAAGAAGCATAGCTGGAGTTGCAGTGATTATCTGTGGTACATCTACTTACCTGGTGAGAAGCAATTTGAGAACCACTGTTTACAAGGACATGCAAGTCGGACGGAGAAGGACATGCAAGTCAGACGGAGAAGTGTGGAGTGTGATTACATGTCTTCTCAAGATGAATACATACAATTGGGAGACATGGAGATGTGAGAAAGCTAAATGAGTTTAACCAAATAAATAAATGATGTTATTTATTTATTTAAATTGTTTGTTTATTTTCTTTGCTATCTCTTATTTGTGAAGGAGAAATCTTATTCTATCCTTTATTTATTCTGAATAATGTTAACACTCCACACCTATTTACATAGCCTAATTCTTTTATAGAGCTGAATTTGTCAGTTCATTTATTTCATTCATTTCCCTCATAATTATTATTTGAGATGTAATTTACTTAATTTTGAAGGTCAATTGGTGGCAAAAGTGTCTCCTATTCTGTGTCTGAACCAGAGTTTAGCAAGATTATTGGCCCTTTAAGGTTAGACAGAATTAAAGTTAAGTTGAGTCGAACAATCATATTGTCTTTTGCTCTCTGTATTTATCCCATTCGTGGGGGTGACGAGCCCCAGCACGGTTTGGAGAGCTTCCTTAAATGCTTGGAAGTTACTCAACTTTAAACTATCTCTTATTTCAATCAATTATCAAGAATTTCAGGAGGACCCTTTTTAAATCTCAGGCGACCCAGATTGGGCCACCAACCCAATGTTGAGAACACTTAATTTTTCCCTTAAAAGTGTCTAAACCCAGTGAAGGTGTTTTATGGTCTTGCACGCTAAGTGCTGGTGGAACAAGAAGAAAATAGTTGGAGGGTTTGATGTATATTTTCCTATGATAAAATATAAATAAAAAATCAGAGGGACGTTGGCCCCTCCCTTCCCTTTTTTTACATAAGAATACATTTGGATTCTTAAAACCATATGATAAATATCATTGGAAAATCACTTATCTGATCATTTTGGATGTGTCTCCGTTTTCCTCTCTCTTGTGTCCGCCTGCCTTTGTGCCCTCCAACCTCCTCGACCTCCTTCTCCTCAGCCATAAAGGTCAAAGCCAGGGTCAACTGTACGCTCCTTTTGGAAATTTGAAGATCTGTCCCCACTTTCGCAGTTGGATTGGAAGTCTCTGTAGTCTCTGGAATAGATATTATGTTAGAACATCCACAATATGTCATATTGTCACGTGTCTATTTCAATCTATTTCCCCTTTGTTTCCCAGTTACAGTTATGGACAATACTTCCCTTTAATTCTCATCCTTCATCATAACAAGCAGTGACCAGGCATGGCGGCTGGAGGAAGGATCGGAGTCGAGAAGGCGGTGGCATTCTGTTAGGAAACACTCAGAAACAGAAAGAGAGGAAACCATTAAGACTTAACTGGATAATTTAAAATATCTCTTTTCTTTAGTTGGATCTGATTCGTCTCCTTACAGCGACCTGTATTTTGGAAAAAGCTACATAATAACAACAACTAAGACGAAGACGTAGACAAGTGCACACCACAACGAGTATACACATATAACAACAACAAACATGGACACTGAACATGTAAGGTCAGTCAAGGTCAAAGCCAGTCATTCCACTGAAAGTGGTATCATATATAAAAAATGTCGTTTGGTGTTTTTAAACACCCAGAAAAAACCCTTTAAAACCTGGTAAACTTTTTAGAAGGCCCAAGGCCTAAAACCATAGTTCTTTTAACAAGCAGCAGTGTTTTCTGAACACCCCACTACATAATTGGCAAAAACAGGGAGAAGATCAAGTGCATCAAAACCCAGGAGGAAAAGAAGGTGAAACAGAGGAACATGTGTAGTCAAACAGCCATTCATCGGTCAATCACTCAATGACACGTCCACGGCACATTCGCACTCACAACGCGGTTCTCTCAGGCATACGTAACGTGTCATCATTCAGTCATTCATGCACCGCACACGTTCATGCCTCAATTTTCACGTCCATGCATTCACAAGGTTTTGCTGCAGTGTCTAAGTGGAATATAGGTCTCATCTAACCCACCAATGGCGATAGCCAGTCCACCTCCTCTCTCGGGGTCAATGAGCTCTTATTGCCCCCTCATGCTTGGCAACCTTTTAGTGTTAATTAATTGCGTTAGTGTTAATTAATTGCTTTTTACTGGTATCGTCTGATTACTAAGAGGTACGCTCCTTTTTACTTCTAGTGTTAAAGCTGCTGAAGTTTCTTGCATTGCATTGTGGGATGTGGAGTCCCATAACGATTGCATAGAAGTTTTTTTTTTTTTTTACTTCATTCTTATTGTGATTTCTTGTTTGGCCCCAAAAACTCTACCAAAGTACCTTCCCAACACATTTCTGGTGTTTTCACTCAAACTCTTGGCCAAACTATGGAGGATGTTTCATTTGGGGCTTACAAAGAAAAATCCAAATCTGACCAAAATGTAACATGTTGCAGAGGGAAGTGATGTCACAGGGAACATCTGGAACAAACTAGAACAAAAATGGAGCCTAGCTAATCACTGTCCTCCTTGTCTGGCAAAGAAACACAAGAAATCCCAGGAAGAATGAAGTAAAAAGACTTTTTTACGTTCATCTACAGGCCTCCACATTCCATTTTTGTTCTTCTCATAAATACACATAGACTGGCATGAATTGATCATCTCTCTTATGGAAGACACCAGTTAGTCTTTATAGGTCCAGATTTAACCTGGACCTGATCCTTCTTTATAGGTCCAGGCCTATTGGTCTACTATTGTGTCACTGATGAATCCCTTCATCAGTTCAACACACACTTCAACATCAACTCATTGATTCATGTCTCAGGTGCTCAACTGTGAAGACTGAAGGAAACAAAGAACCACAATGGAACCTGCTACTGTAGAGTCATTGCAGCCCAATATGTATCAGCCTTGGTTAAAGCTGCTGTAGACGATCATCCTTTATCAGATAAGGAGTTGGTCTCATAGATCAATAAATCAGTGATTATCATTTGTCAGAAAAAAGATGGAAAAGGTTGAATTTGCCAATGGAAAGTTTGTTTTGATGTCCACTGTAAAGACTCTATTATTGACATTGTCAGAACAGATTTATGGGATATGGAGTCCTGTAGACCAGTGGTTCTCAACCTTTTCAGCCCACCACCCCCAAAATAAAGGTTCCATAGAGCGGGGACCCCCACTGTAGCTGAAGGTGGTTGAACACAGACATGAACATTGAAGAACAGTCATGTGGAGACAGGACCATCTATGAGGGGGAATAAAGGAGAGATATTTGGGGTTCATCCATAAAGTCAGTAAAATGATGGTCCATTGTTCTATGAATCTGTGATAAACACATTTATTTATTCATCTTAATATTGATATCATTAGCCTCTGCTAACTAGCTTAGTCTCTGCTAACTAACTTAGCCAATTCTAACTAGCTTAGTCTCTGCTAACTAGCTTAGCTTCTGTTAATTAGCTTAGCCTCTGCTACCTAGCTTAGTCTCTGCTAACTAGTTTAGCCTCTGCTAACTAGCTTGGCCTGTGCTAACTAGCTTAGCCTCTGCTAATTAGCTTAGCCCCTGCTAACTAGCTTAGTCTCTGCTAACTAGCTTAGCCAATGCTAACTAGCTTAGTCTCTGTTAACTAGCTTAGCTTCTGCTAATTAGCTTAACCTCTGCTACCTAGCTTAGTCTCTGCTAATTAGTTTAGCCTCTGCTAACTAGCTTAGCCTGTGCTAACTAGCTTAGCCTCTGCTAATTAGCTTAGCCCCTGCTAACTAGCTTAGTCTCAGCTAACTAGCTTAGCCCCTGCAAACTAGCTTAGCCTCTGCTAACTAGCTTAGTCTCTGCTAAATAGCTTAGCCTCTACTAACTAGCTTTGTCTCTGCTAACTAGCTTTGTCACTGCTAACTAGTTTAAAATCTGTTAACTAGCTAAGTCTCTGCTAATTGGCTTAGTCTCTGCTAATTAGCTTGACCTCTGCTAACTAGGTTAGCCAATGCTAACTAGCTTAGTCTCTGCTAACTAGCTTAGTCTCTGCTAAATAGCTTAGCCTCTACTAACTAGCTTTGTCTCTGCTAACTAGCTTTGTCACTGCTAACTAGTTTAAAATCTGTTAACTAGCTAAGTCTGTGCTAATTGGCTTAGTCTCTGCTAATTAGCTTGACCTCTGCTAACTAGGTTAGCCAATGCTAACTAGCTTAGTCTCTGCTAACTAGCTTAGCTTCTGCTAACTAGCTTAGCCTCTGCTACCTAGCTTAGTCTCTGCTAACTAGTTTAACCTCTGCTAACTAGCTTAACATGTGATAACTAGCTTAGCCTCTACTAATTAACTTAGCCCCTGCTAACTAGCTTAGTCTCTGCTAACTAGCTTAAACCCCTGCAAACTAGCTTAGCCTCTGCTAACTAGCTTAGTCTCTGCTAACTAGCTTTGTCACTGCTAACTAGTTTAGCATCTGTTAACTAGCTAAGTCTCTGCTAATTGGCTTAGTCTCTGCTAATTAGCTTGACCTCTGCTAACTAGCTTAGCCTCTGCTAAGTAGATTTGTCACTGCTAACTAGCTTAGCCTCTGCTAAGTAGATTTGTCACTGCTAACTAGCTTAGCCTCTGCTACCTAGCTTTGTCACTGCTAACTAGTTTAGCATCTGTTAACTAGCTAAGTCTCTGCTAATTGGCTTAGTCTCTGCTAAATAGCTTAGCCTCTGCTAACTAGCTTAGTCACTGCTAACTAGCTAAGTCTCTGCTAATTGACTTAGTCTCTGCTAATTAGCTTAACCTCTGCTAACAAGCTTAGTCTTTGCTAAATAGCTTAGCCTCTGCTAACTAGCTTAGTGTCTGCTAACTAGCTTAGCCTCTGCTAAACAGCTTAGTCTCTGCTAAATAGTTTTGCCTCTGCTAACCAGCTTAGTCCTGCTAACTAGCTTAGTCTGTGCTAACTAGCTTAGCCTCTGCTAACTAGCTTAGTCTCTGCTAACTAGCTTAGCCTCTGCTAATTAACTTAGCCCCTGCTAACTAGCTTAGTCTCTGCTAACTAGCTTAGTCTCTGCAAACTAGCTTAGCCTCTGCTAAATAGCTTAGTCTCTGCTAAATAGCTTAGCCTCTACTAACTAGCTTTGTCTCTGCTAACTAGCTTTGTCACTGCTAACTAGTTTAGCATCTGTTAACTAGCTAAGTCTCTGCTAATTGGCTTAGTCTCTGCTAATTAGCTTTACCTCTGCTAACTAGCTTAGCCTCTGCTAAGTAGCTTTGTCTCTGCTAACTAGCTTAGCCTCTGCTAACTAGCTTTGTTTCTGCTAAATAGCTTAGCCTCTGCTAACTAGCTTGGTCTCTGCTAACTAACTTAGTCACTGCTAACTAGCTTAGCCTTTGCTAACTAGCTAAGTCTCTGCTAATTGACTTAGTCTCTGCTAATTAGCTTAACCTCTGCTAACAAGCTTAGTCTTTGCTAAATAGCTTAGCCTCTGCTAACTAGCTTAGTCTCTGCTAAATAGCTTAGCCTCTTCTAACTAGCTTAGTATCTACTAAATAGCTTTGCCTCTGCTAACTAGCTAAATTTCTGCTACCTAGCTTAGCCTCTGCTAACTAGCTTAGTCTCTGCTAAATAGCTTAGCCTCTGCTAACTAGCTTAGTCTCTGCTAACTAGCTTAGCCTCAACTAAATAGCTTAGCCTCTACTAACTAGCTTAAACTCTGCTAACTAGCTTAGCCTCTGATAACTAGCTTAGTCTCTACTAAATAGCTTTGCCTCTGCTAACGAACTAAATCTCTGCTACCTAGCTTAGCCTCTGCTAACTAGCTTAGTCTCTGCTAAATAGCTTAGCCTCTGCTAACTAGCTTTGTCTCTGCTAACTAGCTTAGCCTCGACTAAATAGCTTAGCCTCTACTAACTAGCTTAAACTCTGCTAACTAGCTTAGCCTCTGATAACTAGCTTAGTTTATACTAAATAGATTAGTCACTGCTAACTAGCTTAGCCTCTGCTAACTAGCTAAGTCTCTGCTAGTTGACTTAGTCTCTGCTAATTAGCTTAACCTCCGCTAACAAGCTTAGTCTCTGCAAACTAGCTTAGCCTCTGCTAACTAGCTTCGTCTCTGCTAAATAGCTTAGCCTCTACTAACTAGTTTTGTCTCTGCTAACTAGCTTTGTCACTGCTAACTAGCTTGGTCTCTGCTAATTGACTTAGTCTCTGCTAATTAGCTTAACCTCTGCTAACAAGCTTAGTCTTTGCTAAGAAGCTTTGTCTCTGCTAACTAGCTTAGCCTCTGCTAACTAGCTTGGTCTCTGCTAATTGACTTAGTCTCTGCTAATTAGCTTAACCTCTGCTAACAAGCTTAGTCTTTGCTAAATAGCTTAGCCTCTGCTAACTAGCTTAGTCTCTGCTAAATAGCTTATCCTCTTCTAACTAGCTTAGTATCTGCTAACTACCTTAGCCTCTGCTAACTAGCTTAGTCTCTACTAAATAGCTTTGCTTCTGCTAACTAGCTAAATCTCTGCTACCTAGCTTAGCCTCTGCTAACTAGCTTAGTCTCTGCTAAATAGCTTAGCCTCTGCTAACTAGCTTAGTCTCTGCTAACTAGCTTAGCCTTGACTAAATAGCTTAGCCTCTACTAACTAGCTTAAACTCTGCTAACTAGCTTAGCCTCTGATAACTAGCTTAGTTTATACTAAATAGCTTAGCCTCTGATAACTAGCTTAGTTTATACTAAATAGCTTAGTCTCTGCTAACTAGTTTAGTCTCTAACTAGCTTAGACTTTGCTTTTTTTTTTTTTTACTTGTCTGCACATGCTGTCAAAGGTCAACACCACAGGAAGTGCAATCATTATGAGACAGCAATGCATATTTTGTTATTGCAATAAAATACATTGATTTATTTTATTGCTTAAATGTGACCATCACCAGCCCTTCCTAAGGAAGGGTAATAAATCTTTTATTATAGGGAGGATTTAAATAGGGAGAGCAGTGTTACACCTAAGTGGAGGGGGAGGGGGAAGGGAGCAGGGAGGAGAGACTCAAGGCAGGAAATAGAAAAGGTGGGGAAGAATAGACTTTTTGCAGTGAGGGTGAGATGTGAAGTTGTAGAATATATTGTGCTTATTATGTTGAGTGCTTAGACTTTGCTAAATAGCTTAGCCTCTGCTAACTAGCTTAGCCTCTGCTAACTAGCTTATTCTCTGCTAACTAGCTTAATCTCTGCTAACTAGCTTAGCCTTCAAACTAGAAAAATACCGTCAAATACCTTCAAACCGTCAAACTAGAAGATGAGGAAGAAATATTATGGAGGGAAATGAAACTGAGTGAGACGGACAGTGATGATGATGATGATGATGATGATGAAGGCTGAGCTACGTCATCACGACCACCTGTGTAAAGGAATGTTTGCTCCAAACTTGGAGAAAAGTGGAGAAGAAGAAACGGAGGCGTGTCCATCCAACCCAAGTATATAAAGCATCGCCACCCAGCGGCAAAACCTGTTGTTTTTCAAAATAAGTTAAAATATCTGTCAATAAAAAATAAAATGTAAATAATTCCTCAGGTTCAACCAAACATCACTGGATTTATTTAAATGGTGTTATTTACTATTTATCACAAAGTCAGCATGTTACTATTTTATTTTGAAAAGTTTTGTAGATAAATAAAAATCTTTTTATTTATATAACTGGTTAAGATACGTCAGCTATTCTCAACTGGTGGGTCTGGAAAGTAGGTCTTGAACATGTACTGGTTGGGTCGCAGACAGCTAGTCAAACATAAATAAATAAATACATAATGTCTCTCATTTGGACTTGTCTCTTAATTTGAAAGAACCTTTTTTTTGACAGGCATTCTGTAAAATGCATGTTGCATATGATATAGATTTACATTTAAATTTTTTTTTACATATGTGTGTTTTCAGCAGCTATTTTTGAAAAACTAAATTTGTTTGGTTGAATTCTAAAAAAAAAAAAAAAAAAAAGTGGGTCACGATTTATTGACTGTGGTAAAATGTGGGTCCCAGGGTGAGACCAGTTGAGAACCTTTCATCCAGGGTAACATTTTTCAGTTGCAATTACGTTTTCAATTACAATTAATTTACTATTACAGTGACCAGCAGTTTTGTGATATGAAATATAATTGAATAATTGTTAATTACAGATGTGTAGAACTGTACATAGAACTATAACATGGTTCCCCAGTTTTGCGTTCAATTGTAATTGACAATTTTTATAGAATTTTCATTCCAATTACAATAACAATGTCAATTATCTGAACCCAATTACAATTTGATTGGAATTACAACAGCAACAGATTTTTAAAATTACAATTACCATTATAATTACGCCATAATTCTAATTAATTATCGATCACAATTTTACTGAAACGTTTATGAATGTGTGTTGTTCCTTTAAGAAAATTTTAAAAAATCTGATCATTGAAATAACAAACATTGCCAGTTGAAGGAGTGTGTTAAATTTTTAAACCAAATATAAATAACTTTTATCATTATTATTATTATTATTATTATTATTATTATTATTATTATTATTAGTTTTATTTTCTATTAGTATAATCATATTATTTTAGTATCTATAAGTATTTTATTAACGTGTTATTTGCTGCTGGTATATGGATGAATCCATCTTGACAAGCATGTTACGGGTGTGAACGTCTAAATCAGGGGTTTTTTTAGGTAATTTTTTGCAATTAACAATTAAACACACCACATAACAGTTAAACATTTACATTTATACTATAACAATATTTTCAAAATGTCTTACGGTTGTTTCCATTTAAAATATCATGGCAGAATATTATTAGTTTTTTTTTTTTTTTCAAGTGTAGGAAGTGACGTAGTCTCCGAGCTCCTCCTCCATCTTTTACTGTGCGAACACGGAGACATCACTTCTTTAGCACCGAAGCTGATTAAAGTTCACCTTCCGTCAGGACTGAAGGTAAAAACACTACTTTAATGGTTTAACTGATGGTTTTAGAGTAAAAACACTATTTTAATGGTTTTACTGAAAGCCTCTGATGGTTTTAAAGTGCATTTAGGCTGATGTGGAGGTTTCATGAACACAGACAGGATGCTAACGTTAGCATCCTGTCTGTGTTCATCATGTTATTGTTTATGGACTTAGTGATGATGAAGATACAGTCATTGCTAAAGTTCCTGTAGTTTATCATACACAGCTGGAGCAGATCATCTTATTATTCACTGTTAAATATGGGCTAGAAACAGCGAGGCCACGTGGTTAGCCTTTAGCCCGCTAGCTAGCCGGTGTTATAGTTTGAGTGGTGACCGTGTTTAACTGGTGACTGAATTCCGTTAGCGTGGTTTGATAGACTCTAATGATAAAACCAGCTGTGTAGTTTATACAGAGGTGGAGATTGTGCTCGTGTCTTCTTTAGATGGTGAGATATTGATGAGATAAATTCCAATCAGTCCTTATCTTTGTCACGTGATGGAACTGTATCCACATGTTCTGTGAGCATGTTCTTGTTAGCAGGAGCTCAGCTTAGAAACTCATTGTAGACGTGAACATGTCATGTTTGTGTCTCCTGGAGATAATTCCCACTTAGTTCCAGTGATGCTGAGGAAGTCCTTCCTCTGGACTGTAGAAACATTAGATGTTAACTGTGGTCAAGCCAGCCTCCACTCAGAAATCCTCGGTCATTCTAGCCACCAGACAATTTACGGTGCCTGTTTATTGAAGGTTTTACGGTAATGCAGTCGGAGGACGTACTTCAAAATAAAAGCAGAGACTTATGAAGGCAGTCTGCAATTTCACACGGATTCAATCAATCAGTCAGTCTGTTAATTGATGGATGAATTTATTAAGTGATTAGTTAAGTAATTAATTGAGCATATAAGTAATTAATTTATTGATTATTTACAGAAATATTACCATTTTAATTCTGATCACATTGAAGCCTTAGAAGATTGAGGCAATGACATTTCATCTGTGTGTATAATTGGTCCAACATAAAAATAAAAACAGTAGCTGGAGTTTCTGATGTGGAATTTCAAAATAAAAGCATATAGTCACATATAGTTCCCACAAGTTCAGATCCACATTAAGATGAAAGTCCCTGTTTTGACAAACTAACTTCAGTTCAGACTGATAATAATCCACCTTGTTGTAGTACACGACCCCAATCTGTGACCCTATAAGTTTTAAAACATTCTGATTTGTAGTTTCAAAATAAAAGCTTGTAAAACTTTCAAATATGAGACTTATTACATATGATTTTGAATTCATTTTTTTTTTTTAAAAACTCCCTGTTATTACAGTCTCATTCCACTTCAGGGTTGTAGTACACAACCTCATGATGTGACCTGATAAGTTTCAAAACATTCTGATGTGTAGTTTCAAAATAAAAGGCCACCAAAGTTTCAAATATGAGACTTATTACATATGATTTTGAATTCATTTTTAAAGAAGTCACTCTGTTATTACAGTCTCATTCCACTTCAGGATTGTAGTACACAACCTCATGATGTGACCCTATAAGTTTCAAAACATTCTGATGTGTAGTTTCAAAATAAAAGCTTGTCAAACTTTCAAATATGAGACTTATGACATATGATTTTGAATTATTATTTTTTTTTAAAACGAACTGTTATTACAGTGTCATTCCACTTCAGGGTTGTAGTACACAACCTCATGGTGTGACCCTATAAGTTTCAAAATATTCTGATGTGTAGTTTCAAAATAAAAGCCTGTCAAAGTTTCAAATATGAGACTTATATATGATTTTGAATTATTATTTTTTTTTTTTTTTTAAACACCCAGTTATTACAGTCTCATTCCACTTCAGGGTTGTAGTACACAACCTCATGATGTGACCCTATAAGTTTCAAAACATTCTGATGTGTAGTTTCAAAATAAAAGCCTGTCAAAGTTTCTTTTTTTTTCCTTTTTTCTTTTTTGCACATGCTCTCAAAGGTCAACACTACAAGAACTGTAATCTTTTTAAGACAGCAATGCATGTTTAGTTATTGCAATTAAATAAATTAATTGATTTTATTGCATAATTGTGACCGTCATCAGCCCATCAGGACAGTGATACACCTAGGTGAGGGGGTGATGGGGGAGGTGGAGGGGGAAGGAAACAGGTAGGAGGGACTCAAGGCTGGAAATGGTCGGGAAGAGTTGATTATTTTAAAGTGAGAGTGACATGTGAAGTTGTAGTTGTGTATATTGTGCTTATTGTGTTGTGTTATCCAGCCAGTCCCCTCCCTCTCCACTTAGGCGTAACACTGCTCTCCCTTTTTATATCCTCCCTATAATAAATGGTTTCTTACCCTTCCTTAGGGAGGGCTGGTGATGGTCACAATACATACATTGCTGTCTCATAATGGTTGCACTTCTTGTAGTGTTGACCTTTGACAGCATGTGCAGACGAGAAAAAAAACAAAAAAAAGCAGTAATTACATATGGTTTTGGATAACAAAATATGAATAAATATAGAATTGCATTTTATTTTGACTTAATTTGTCATTGTTTGTACTGGACATTGAAATGTATTGTAAATGAGCTTCAAAGAGAATTAATATACACAATCTGGTAAAAGATGGGTGCTGTGTGGTTCCTACTCCTACACTCTTCATGTACTTTCCAGTGTTTTGTAGACATTCTCTTTGTTAACGTGGTCACCGACCGGGACTCGTAACATAGGCAGGACCCTAAAAGCTCATTCTGTACATTGCTTTGGTTAAAAGTGTTAAATGAACTACTTATCTTGTAATATAACCCTGAGTAAGATAATGTACTTTCATGTGATTAACTGAACTTGTAATATTCATGTTTTTAAAAAATATATTTTTTCAGATATTATGGACAAATCAACACAAAGGGGGAAAACCCAAGATGTATTAATTGTAACGTTATTATACGTTAATATTACCTTGTTCTGATTACATTTTCCCCACATGGTGAAACACATTTATTAGCTCTTTTAATTTGTCACCAGATACCAAAGCACAGCTATTAATTGAAACTCAAATTTTCTAATTAAAAATTGTTTTTATCTACAAATTTGATAAATCGATTAAATCAATTTTTTTTACCCAGCCCTAGTCTGTAGATGTTGCAGTAGGTGAAGTAGGAAGGTGCTGAGTCATTGCACAACGTGATTTATTTTAGTTTAACAAATTGTTATATCATGATTTAATTGTCATTAATCATTAATAGCCTCTGTAAAAAATAACTATTTATTTCAATAGTTTTTTTAAAGCTATAAGGAGCCATTGCATAGAGTCAAAGAGCCACATTAGGCTCCAGACCCCACAGGTTGCAGACCCCTGTCCTGAGAGACCCACAGCTGAACATCTGGCCTGGCTTTTACTTCATCACTTGAGCTGTCGGTAAAAGCAAAGACAAATCAAAGACCCGCCCACAGCAAGGGATGTCCAGGCTGACGAGTTGATAGCTGATCACACAATTCCTGCTTGTAGTCACTATGTATTAGCAGGCTTGGGGAGTAACGGATTAGGAGTAACAGTGTTACGTAACCAGGATACAAAAAACATGTAACTGTAATCTGTGACAGTATATTAAAAAATGTGTAATCATTGCATGTTTTTTTTTTATAAAAACGGTGATTATTTTGAGGGATTACATTTTAAATCAAGCAGAATATGCATCAGTGCATCAACACACAGTGCACGTTCACTACAACAAAAGAACACGTAAAACAAGCTGTAACAATCTTGTGATGACGTAAACAGCGCAGACACCGTGCGCTTGTCTGGAAACAGACCAACGTGTCCGTGGACTCACAGAGCTGAAGAGTTTTCTAAACAGAGTTGATGGATCAGTACGTGTGTTTTATGTTTCTGTCACATCAACACTGTAGTACCGTGGGACCTCTACACAACAATCTGAAGCAGGGCACGTATGGCGTTATATTTGTGCCACAACTCTGCTGTCAGTGCACGTCTGAACTTTATCACGACTGTAAATGGTCCACGTTATAAAGATTATCTGTTGATTGGATTAAAAGTAAACCAGTGAGTTAAAGACATGTACACAGAGCTGTGTGTGCATCTAAAGAAATAATATAACCAATAGAAGCTGATTTTTCATCAATAACTTTAATGCACTTTGTGTTTTAATTAGATAAAATATTTAATGTGACTCTTCCAACAGCTCAGTTATAGGCCTGTACAATATTATTTAATGTATGAGTGGGGTCAGGTTAAACTATTTTATTTTATATTGTGCATTGTTGGAATATCTCTGCTAAATAAACATTTTCATATTTTTAATTTATTTATTCTTTTAAGCATTAATATTAATTCATACAATTGCAATGTTTTTATTTTAGTGGTTAGTACTAGGGATGGGACTTTTTGTCGACAAAACGACCGACATTCGACACATGCTCCCCTCGACAAAAAAAAATAGAGTGTCGACATGTCGAGGGGGCGGGGCTTGTGGGATTTCCAGATTGCATTTTTATTTTTTGGCTTTTAATTTATTACATTTTCTATTCAAATACACATCATAAAGTGCCACTTTTCCCATAATGAAATTAAATATTTTAAGTAAAACAAATCAACTTTTTCTAAATGGGATCGCCACTTGACCCTGCTTGATCCTCATTCAAATACACACACGTGTGTGGTAACCATGGTTACAGGAGACACAGTCAACATGGCGGCAGCAGCGCATAACAGGAGCAAGGTGTGGGGGAGTTTTAGTAAAATTGATGATAAGGTAGTGAGGTGCAAATTGTGCGGCAAGGACTACGCTTTCCACACATCCACGTCAGGGATGCTGGCTCACCTCGAGAAAAAAACACCCGATGCCATCTTCATTAAAACAGAGCAGCATGGACGCCTTCAGGGTGCGAAAGCTGGACAGTAGCCGCGCAGAGAAGATCACTGGTCTGAATTAATGGCTTTTCTTGAGCCCGATTATCAAGTGCCATGTCGCAAAACGACGACTGTGCGTTTGGAAAAAATGTATGAAGATAAGGCTGCATCTCTCCGTGAATCGCTCTGTGCAGCAGAACACCTGGCCATCACCACAGACGCATGGACGGCTCTGACTACAGAGTCGTACGTGACTGTTACGGCTCACTATTTTGAGGACTGGAAAATGAAAACTGCTCTCCTGCAGACACGCGCCATGCCAGAGAGGCATACCGCCGAAAATCTTGCGAATGTTCTGGGAGCAGCAGCTGAGGACTGGGGGATAGCCGACAAAATTGTAGCATGCGTTCACGACAATGCTACTAATGTAACTGTGGCAACCTCTCGCCACCTGGAATGGGAGTCACACCGATGCTTTGCACACACGTTGCAGCTAGCCGTCAATGATGGCTTCAAATTGAACTCGATAGCTAATGTTGTCGGCGGGGCAAGTCGTCTTGTCTCGCACTTTCATCACAGCACCGTTGCGTCTGAGGCGCTCAAGAAGAAGCAGGCGATACACTTTAGGAGCCTCACCGTCTCATCCAGTATGTAAAAACAAGATGGAACTCTATCCATGATATGTTTGAACGCCTGCTCGAGCAACGTTGGACCATAGCAGCAGTTCTGTCCGACCGAGAGGTGACCAAATTGTCGGATGCCAGGACCCTGGATCTCACCGATGCCAACTGGCACACCATGGAAGAACTGCTTCCAGTTTTACGTGCGCTGAAGTCAGCCACAACCGCACTGTGCAGTGAAAAAGAAAGTGTCGGTGTCAGTCGTTTACCCGATTACAGCTGCTCTGCTTTCCAGGTGAGCGCGCGTGTGTGTGTGTGTGTTTTTTTTTTTTTAATGATTATATGATTTTGTGTCTATATGCGGGGAAAAATGGAGAATTATTCTATTAAAATATAATGGCTTCCTTGTCAGGCACCTGCAGCGGGACGAGGGGGAGTCTCCAAGAGTCTCAGAATTCAAGAGAAGAGTGTCAGACTCTCTCACCTCTCGAATGGAACCTGAAAACACCGGCACCGCGAAGAAGGCAGCTTTCATCGCATCCTTTTTGGATCCACGTCACAAACACCTAAAGTTCACGACCAAGGAGGTTAAGGAAGCTGTGCAAGAAAAGGTTAGAGATCTGTTTGTCCGGCCTCCGTGCGGTCTCAGGTGATAGTGCGCGCGTTGATGATGACGAGTCCGGGCCCGCTAAAAGGGCTCTAAACAGGTGGATGCAATGGTTTCATTCTTCGGAGAGGACTATTTCAAGGGGGACACGGTCACATCTGACCATTCTGAAATAGAACGTTACACAAACGAAGAAGGAATATCACCCAGTCAGGATCCTGCGCTCTGGTGGTCTCTCAATGAGTCCAGATTTAAAAACCTGAGCCGTCTGGCAAAAGCCTACCTCTGCATCCCCGCCACATCTGTGCCGGCGGAAAGAGTGTTTTCAGCCGCAGGACTGGTCGTGAATAGACTCCGCAGTCGCCTTCTACCCAAACATGTAGACATGCTTCTGTTCTTAAACAAAAATTAGGCCGAAATGGTAAGATACCTATATATATTTTATTTTCACTGAGATCTGAGTTGTTGGTGTTAGGCTCCGTCCTTTTCTGTGGTTTAAAAAAAAAATGGGCACGCTGTTTTTCGATTTTAATTGTTGCTTATTTTCACGAGTGATAAACATGTTCATTTAGTTTGTTTTTTTTTATTTGTAAAAATAACTTGTTTAGGCTACATGTAGCCTACAAAACTAAATAATAAATGAACTGGCTGTTTTATTTCTGTAAATTCCAAACGGCAAAAAGTACGTCTTATGTGTTTGTAAGGCTGTTGAATAAACATCTTAAATTTCTCTCTCTCGTTTTTATTATTACTGCTTTAATGGTCAATATTGGACACTAGAGCCATGTTTTTTAGACTAAAATTAACTAGTACAAACAGTATAGATTATTTTCCACCCTCCGCATTGCTGCTGCTCTTTAAAAAAAAAAAAAAAAAAAAAAAGGCCGACAATTCGACAAAAAGTCGACACATGGGCCTAGACAATCGATTTCCCAAATCCCGTGTCGTTCCCATCCCTAGTTAGTACTAGAGATGGGCGATATTGACAAAAAAATGATCATGATAATTTCTAGTATTTATCACGATAAATAAAAACTCTAAATAAAAAAATTCACAACTTTAGTGTAAACAGGTTCCTTACAAACACAAATAAATGTGAATACATCACTAGACACATTTAAAAAAGGCCACAATAACTGCTGACTCTAACAGCTCATGAGCTGACAACCGAAGGTCCGCGGCGCTCCGGTATCATCACGTCTAGGCGGGATTCTGACTTAGAGGCGTTCAGTCATAATCCCACAGATGGTAGCCTCGCACATTGGCTCCTCAGCCAAGCACAACACACCAAATGTCTGAACCTGCGGTTCCTCTCGTACTGAGCAGGATTACTATTGCAAAGATAAACAATTACAGGTAAATGAAATAAACACTAAGATTAAAAACTACTGATTTAAATGTTTTTTTTGCTGCTATGAAGTTATTCTTTTAGTTGATGGGATTAAAACAGCTCTCTCCTCCTTTTTGTTAGAATTGATGAGGTGAGAGAACACCTTTAGGCCCCTCCCACATCACACCCTAGAATCATTGTTTCAGTAGCAAACATTCATTCTCTTCTGTTCCTGCAGGCTTCACTTCTTCTCCTGCTGCTGCTCTGGATACAGATTGAACAAGGTAAGACTTTTGATTCTTGGACTGTGTTTTACTTATTTTGCTATTATCAGCACATGTGATGTTTTACCAGCTTGAGTAAATATTTTATTTTGCTTTTTTTTTCTCCAGACGTGGTGTTATCTCTGCTGCTTGGATTGACTTCATCACAGAACCGGCTGAAGATCCACCAGAAACCAAAGCTATTTTAATAGTTCTTCTTGTTCTCTGCTACTCTCACACTTCTTTCTCAGTTGTATTATTCTTCTAACAATAACCTTTCCATCCCACATTCTGCTCAGGAAACACATTTTTCCTCCTGGACTTGTGAAGCTAATCATATTTGTCTCTTTTTAGGTTTACTCCTGTCTCAGAGTCATCTCCCAGACATGTCTTCCTCAAAGTAAGTGAATCAATATAACACATGTTATTACTCTGGCTTGAGGAGTAGCAACAAAGAAGGGAGACCACCAGGAAACAAGAATTAGCAGGAAATTATTTCAAAATAGAAGGTCAACCCTTTGACTGTCACACACACAAGAAACAATGTTACTTTAAATGTTGAATTTGAAATAGTGTTAATGATATTATTTAGTCAATATTAGTGTACATTAGTATGAGTATTGTGGCTTCTCACACAGATCTGCTCTCAGTTGAAATGAAATCATTGAGTGTATCTTTCTCTTTTCAGGAAACCCAACAGACACTATCTCCTCTGCCCCGTTTGCTTGAAAACAAACGAATCCCTGTCCGTTCATCTCCGCCGTGTCTGCATGAAGAATGCTACACCTGAAGCCATTAATGCAGTGGTGGAGAAGGCCAAGAAAGAGGCCCACGCACTCCTCGTATCTGGCAGAATCTCAACTACGGCCGACTTTGCCAGATCATGGCTGATGCAAAGCCCCTCAAAAGGTGGGTGGAAGAGCCATTGTTCATGTTTCCTCTCTAGTAAACATAGTGTACATCATTTTACACAATGCTTTAATGAAAGATAAAAAATAGTGCATAACAATGCGTACCTTATTCAGGTCCACTGGATTAACGTGTGTCTTTCTTCTCTTTGTCATTGATAGGATGATTGAGGAGTTGCAAGCGACTCTGGGTCGGGCAGAGTTGATATCCCTCCAACTCTGCCCGACCCAGTTCCAGGTCCATCAACCACACAGCAACCACAGAGTGCTGAGCCTGAGGAGAGCGAACCTTCATCTGACATTGCTTTTGTGAGCAGTGGAGAGACCTTTCAATGGTGAGTCCTACCTTCATCTTTGTTTCCTTTGATATATGAACTACAAGAAGAATCATCTTCCTGCTTGTGTCTCTTCAACCTGGAACATAACAGGTCTTTTTATATAAAATGCATTTCCCAAAATACAGTGTCCCAGACATGCAGTGGCAGAGAAAGAACAGGAAGCTGATGGCAGACAAAGGCCTCTACCAGAAGCACTCCCTGGACCATCCTCTGCTAAAGGACTTGGCACATACCTGGAGAAGGAGCTCTGCACGAGAACTTAAACAGGAGGTGAGGACTACCATGAAATATATATATATATATATATATATATATATATATATATATATATATAGTCCCAATATCAGAATGTCATTTAACATGTTTTCCTCTTTAAACAACAGTTTAATGAAAAAATAAAATACAAAATATTATATACATATACATGTTGTTATTATTATTATTATTATGTTTCAAAGTTACAGCCGTAATGCCATGGGTCTTACATTTTCACTCAAGCTGTGAAAACATCATATGTGCTGACTTTTAGCGAAATGAGTGAAAACACAATAATTCTAAAAATGTTTCACAATTGACAAAATTAGTCCCCATATGTTCAAAATCTGCTAAAGTTATCCAAAAGCATCCAAATATCAGAATGTCATGTAACATGTTTTCTTTTTTTAGGTGGACACGTCGCAAGGTACCTCTACTACGCTGACCCACAGACACCATCCCTGCGGTTCGTCATTGAGAGAGAGAAGCCTCGGGCCTACATGTGTGAGCTCAGTGATGCAAAGCTGTCAAAGCAAACACAGCTGAACTACTTGAAGAGCTTGAAAAGGTTAATAGCATTTTTTTTTAGGTTTTTCCACATATATCAACACTTTTGTAGACAATGGTGGTATTTTGCTTCAGTACATGTAAATACTTACAATCCTTGCACTTCCTCCAACAGATTCCTTATTTCCACACTGTAAACACCAGCCTCAGTCGTGATGATGCAGAGCTCCATGCGCAGTGCAAGGGCTTTATGGAGTTCATTGGGTTGCGCCAGAAGGTTTGCTCAAAGCAAGTGAGCAAAGAGATTACCCAGAGGAGGTACGTTGAACTATTATATCAGTGAATTGGAATACAGAACAGATAAGTGAGCAATGTGTCTGATAATGTTATGATCAATCATTTTATTATTTTCCTCATAGGCACTCCCTGTTGACTGCACCGGAAAGTCTGACACCAGCAGAATGCTGGACAGTGCTGAGGGTGGCCAAGAAGGACTTCCCTGGCCGTTATCGGGAAGGTCTTCGAAGATAAGAACGCCGTGCTGGTGATGGCAGAGTGCAGCTTTGTGGTAACTATCTACAGGCAGTGGTGGATCCCAATAGTGTTGTGTTCAAGACCGCACTATCTGAGACCAAGACTTGCCCGAGACCAGAATGCACCGAGACCAAGACAAGACCAAGACTTTCGGGAGCCAAGACCGAGTCAAGACCAAGGACCGAGACACAGCCGAGACCAAGACCAAGACCATAAACATTTTTTTTTTCAATTTAAAAAATATATAAATAAATAAAATTATGGCAAGGTTCAACAGTTTAAATAACATCTCTCTTTAATTTTAGTTTATTTTAAATACATTTGACGGACAAAAAAGGTGCCTGCAAAAAATTAACTAAAAATATTAAAACTACTACTGCTACTGATAAATTCACAATTATTCTACATATTTGAAAACAAGATTTTTATGTCAGCTGAATGTACAGCAAGTGTTTAAAAGCATTTCTGCCAAGAAATAATTATTCTTGATTCTGATTCTTTCAGTTGTTGTTTAGGTTTAACAGGTCACAGATTTCACAAGATATTTTTTAGTTTGAAAAAGCCTTTAACAGGTTATTTTTATTAATTCACTTAGTTGATATAGTTTAATTTGGTTGCTGTATATAACTAGGATATTCAATTAACAAAGGGTTTCTAACTGTAACTGGTAAAAAGTGAAACTTTCTGAAATAAAACTACAAACAAGTTGTCATCAGTGTAAAAAACATAGAGCTACAGGTAGATGTGAAACTAAATAAAACAAACCCTGGAACAGTCATGTGACAAATTAATCAATAGTTCTTGTTGAGAATTATTATTATTATTCTGGAACAGAAAACTATAAAAATTAATTATATTGTGAACCTGTTTATATTGTGGGGAACATATTGTATACATACATGTAATTGGAGTCTAAAGACACAAAAAAAAACACCACTTTAAAAGATAATAGACTAATATAAGACCTCTTTACAGTTATTTGACTCATTCTGTGATGCGCGGCGATGACGCGCTGGTGACGACATAATCAAAGATGGCGGCGGCCCGGACTACAGCCGATATATGTAATAAAGCCTTAAAAGACATGGATATAATGAAAAGTGTGGATGGACAGATGCATAAAACATGCAGACTTTCACACGGGAAACACAAGGACTTATTAACACACACGGACCTCAGTAAACACGGTAAAAGGAACAGGCTTCACCGCTCGGCTGGCACTAGGACCCAGAAGCAGAGTAAGTGCGTCCACCTACCAGCCTTCACAGGCTGTAATATCACCAGTTTATCATTTTACCAGTTGGTAGAGCTACTGTCTTTACCAGGGAGATAATATTTATTCACTGGTGATTGTTTTCAGGAGTTTTACTGGGATTTTTACCGGTGATTAGTTCATTTCTCCCTTGCGCTCCGCGGTCCAAACTGACACCGCAGCCACACACACACACACACACACACACACACACACACACACACACACACACACACACACACACACACACACAGTCACATTAAGGAAGGTTGTGGTCCTTATACGGGGTGGATTAAATAATGAATAAAGGATTGTTTTATCCCGTTCTTCTCCGTGTTATTATCACATTATAAAAAAGGTTAAAAATAGCAGGAATTAGTGCTGGTCTCGAACGGTCTTGACGGAAAATCCCGAGTCCGGGACAAGACCGAGTCAAATGCTTCAGAGTCCGAGACAAGACCAAGACCTTTAAAATTTGGTCTCGAGACCGGTCTCGAGACCAAGACCGGTCTTGACCACCACAACACTAGATCCCAAGACACCTCCAGCGACCTGGCGTGGTTGAGCACATGACTGTGAGTATTATTGTGCTCTTTTTTGTCCTTAATTGGTTCTAATATCTTTTGAACATTTTGTACCAAACAATTGCTATCCCTTGATTTGCAGGTAAAGGAGTGGGTTTTAAGGGTAACGGGACACACGTGGCAACGCTGTCATCGGCGTTGAAGGAGCACAAGACGGCAGCTCAGCAGGTGGCCACATTTGCCCCTGACTCAGGAGAGGAGGAGATGGTAGGTTCAAGTTCAAAAGTTCAAGTTTCCTATGACAAACCTATTCAAAGCAAGAACTTATATCTTTATTGCTATTTTCCTCTGTCAAAGTGGTTTGATACATATTACACCAGGGTGCGGCCCCAACTCCTCAACTCCAAGAAGCGGAAGAGAGATGACACAGAGGGTCAGGAGCGATTCTTCGTCTCCACGACGGGGATGCCGATCTACAATGCTTCCAATGACCTGAACCGTCTGCACAGTAAGTAAGCAAACCACCATGATTAATTTCACCTCATATAGACTTCTACTCATAGCTGTCTTATGCCCCAGATAAGAAGTGTTTATACATCTCATTTTAATAAACTGTTTAAACTCTGATTTTAGATACAAACTTAAGCCAGTGACCAGCCAGACAGCACATCGTGTCTTCTGGAGGGCAGCCAAATCTTTGACAGAGGTCGAAAAATCCCTGGTTGCTGACTACATGAACCATTCAACTGCCACAGCCAAGAAGCATTATCGCATGAGGCAGGTGGACAACGTTGGGTTGGACCCTCATCTGATAGCTAAGCTAGCTGGTGATTCGGGGTAAGCATGTTTCCACATTTATCAACACGATTAACATCTAATCTTATGCACATACAGAACACTGTGAATGCCACAGGGAGCAAACCTGAAGGCCAGATTGTCGGAAAGTCCTCTTTCTTGCATCCAAGCACATCAAAGTGAACGAGGAACTTATTCGACTACGGTGTAAACCATACATACCACTTAGACTGATGTACACATGTTTTGCTGCACCTGGAAAGCGTTGTTAATCAAGGCAATAAACTAATATTAAGGAAGATGTCCAGTTGTCCTTAATGTTTCCTCTGAAATATACTGTATATCAAAAATAAAACTTTCAAGCAGCACATGTGTTAATGGAATTTTAAATATGAAATATTGTTGTGCTTGATGCTAAAATTGGAAGCCTAACTGGTCAGTGATAAGAATAATGTCGACACCATGAATCAAACATCATCAGACACTGTATGTACTGTATACAGCACAAGTGCAGATGGAATTTTAAATATGAAATATTGTTGTGCTTGATGCTAAAATTGGAAGCCTAACCGGTTACATTTTGCTGTACCTGGCCATATTAACCGGTCACCAGGCTGTGGTCTTCCATAACATGTCTGTGGCCAGTGTGGTGGACTGTGAGCCATTTGACAAAGGCCTAAAGTTCCAGATGATGGTCAGTCCTAACAATTGTATTAATGAGCACCTTGGGGTTCCAGTACAATGCTATTATGCTGTTATACTCCTTGATTGCTGTAATTCTTGTCTCATCATTTTATGTACGCACCCCGTGTCCTCTGGGTCAAAATGAGCCGTCATCACTAAACCCTAAATATAAATCAGTGTTAGGGTTAAATACATCTAGTTGGGGTCACTTTTATTTCTGCGTTGTGTTGTGGTCGTGTGTTGTAGCATGATGCAGAGAGACACATGGTAGACTGTTGGAGGAGATCTCCTTTTATCTGGTCACAATAAAAAAAAAAGCAACCAACACACATACATCAATAAATCAAAAATAAAGGACTGTGATAGAGTGGGACACTCTGAAAGGGATAATACTGGTCTGACAGTTTTCTTAGACAGGGTCAGAGAGAAGGGGACGGAGAAGTTGTTACCAGCGCATTTATTGTTGTAGTTGGTGTACTGGCAGGGATGATGGTGAGGGTACAAATAATTGTGTGTGGTTCTTTAAAGGAAACCAAAAAAAAAACAAATATTAATATCACCAATCATGTACAAATAATATTAACACCATTAATATGTACAGATGTATAAAAATATGTTTGAGAATAAACATTGAATCAAAATATATTAACTCGCTCAAACAACCCAAATAAGGAGCAAAACAGCCAATGTGCAGGTATGTAAAGGGTTAATGGTTAATGAAAGGATTCTAGAAGGATTCAGTGGTTTTTGTCTCCATCTAGTGGAGAGAGTATGAAATTACATTTAGGTGCAGAAGCTAAATGGAATCTAGCGGTAACCAACACATTTATCATGTTCATGTCCCATAGAATTAAACCAGGTAAATTACACACATTATTTTACTTTGCACCCACAAATAAACCCCTTTATAACACCTCTTTGTACATCCAACCTTCAAACACATACTCATTTGTCCTTAATTGACAACTCTACTTAAGCTCCTCCCACTATACAAATGCATACTTCCGACGGGCACTGGACTAGTTTATTTAATTGCAAAAAAAAACAAAAAAAACATGCATTGTTGTCATAAAAAGATTGCACTACAGGTAGTGTTGACCTAAGACAGCATGTGCAGAAAAGGCAAAAAAAGAGCAACTGTGTCAGGAATGTCTGGCGCACAAACCATAGCCTTCCAACATTATGGCCCACAGCAAGATGTAGTTGAATAGCCCTGCACTACATTCTACACACCAGTGTGCTGTCTACTCTCACACTCAATAAGGCTAACTGAGTTAAGTTAATACATATTTAAATATGATTTTTTTTTAATTTTTATTTCAAAGCATTGTTTTCCTTTCTTTCTATCTCTTCTTATTGTCAGTCACACTTTACACTTTTTCACATTTTTGCACAACATCATATTTCCAACTGCACACAGGTGTAATTTTTTTTTCATTGTCAATGATAATAAATGTTCCTCATTGTGGGATTAATTATTTTATAGCTTATAGTCTGTACTGTACAGACTTTATTGAGTTTAAAGCCCCCCCTCCACCAAAAAACTAATGTTTTTACTGGTGGTTTATACTGAGATAAATGAAACTGTTGTGAAATGTTTAATCATATTGTTCATCTGTACATTTCACTGCAAGTCAATACATTAATGAACAGCTGTGTGATGTGGTGTTTTCCCAGAAATTATGACACAAGCACTTTTATTTCACAGTTAGTTTTTATTTCTTAAATCTATAAAAGTAACATTGTAAACAACAGGTAAAGTGTGATCTGATCACATTTGATAGTTTCCTGCTTCACTTGAATGTTCCTAATAAACTATTACCTAACTTTAACTGACTTAACACTTTGTGTTTTATTCACATATGAAACATGTATGTTTTATCATTTCTATCATTTGTTGAACTCTGCAGGAATCAACTTGCTGTCCATGTGATTGATGCACATTTGTCTCTACATCAGCAACTTCTGATTGTTCTTCAGATCAGTTTTACATAAAAATATCAATAAGTTATTTTTTTTTAGGTCAGTTCACTCCACCATGCTTTCATAGTCATGACAAATTTCCAAACATAAACAAAATAAGCAAATTGTTATAAGATTTACAGTATGTTGGCCTCACTGGAGCCAGACTTCAGGATCTGAAGAGAAAAAACACATTTCACACATTTCCTGAACCAGGGATACAGAAACACATAGATCACAGGGTTAAGCAGAGAGTTGAAGAAAAACAGACCTATAACAAAAATGTAAGATGATAGACTTTTCTCTTCAAACCCTGTTGTAAGTACAACAAGGTAAAATATAGTTAAACACATTAGAAACACAACAACCACTACACCCAGAGCTCTAGCAGCTTTCAGCTCTGACCTGTTAACCTTCAGTGAACTCTGAAGTGTCACCACTGTAACATGAGAGCGCATGGTCTGGGCCTGAGACACAGCCACCATAAACACTCTCACATACAGGACCACTATGATGGTGACTGGAATGATGAAAGAGAAAATTAGATCAATAACTCCACCATGAATGTTTGTGTGATTAATGCATATTAGTTTCCTCTGAAACAATATCATGTCACTGTAAAAGATTCCCAAGTTGATTTAAACATTAATAATGATAAACAGTTTTGACTTCATAAAATCAAATACAATGTGTGAAATCATTTTCTAGAAGCAACACATCAGCAGGTGTTTTCTTTTCATTCATGGCTAAAGTAAACAGAACTCTAAAAACATTCATCACACAGTTTTACAGTGACTGTATTAAATCCCAGCAGCACATTGTCACTGACTTTTCCTCTTTACAGTATGTTGGCCTCACTGGAGCCAGACTTCAGGATCTGAAGAGAAAAAACACATTTCACACATTTCCTGAACCAGGGATACAGAAACGCATAGATCACAGGGTTAAGCAGAGAGTTGAAGAAAAACAGACCTATAGCAAAAACGTGAGATGATACACTTTTCACTCCAAACCCTGATGTAAGTGAAACAAGGTAAAATGGAGTTAAACACATTAGAAACACAACAACCACTACACCCAGAGCTCTAGCAGCTTTCAGCTCTGACCTGTTAACCTTCAGTGAACTCTGAAGTGTCACCACTGTAACATGAGAGCGCATGGCCTGGGCCTGAGACACAGCCACTATAAACACTCTCACATACAGGACCACTATGATGCTGACTGGAATGAAGAAACTGAGAACAACATTCACAATTTCAGCAACAGGATGGATATAAATCGTACACTCTCCAGCACAGGAATCAAACTGACCTGGATTTTCTACAATATTATTTAGCCTCAGACATTGAAAGACAGTAGAACCAACCCAACATAGGATAATGCATATATTTGCTCGGTTTTTAGTGACTTTAGTTTGATAGTGCATTGGATCACAAACAGCCACATAACGATCAACTGATATCAACACAACAGTTCCTATTGAAGCAGAGGTGGCAACAAAACTTAATGCTGCATTAAAAACACACAAATCTGCACCTAAAAACCAACATCCATCAATAAGAAATATTAGAAAAACCCAGACGAACCCGACAGAGAAATCTGACACAGCCAGAGAGAGGAGGAGGAAGTTGGTGGGAGTGTGCAGCTTCCTGGAGGAGATAGAGAGAAACACACTGATATCATTATATGATACAACAATTATCATCAAAGCAGAAAACAGCAGGAGTCTAACAACATAACAAGTCATAAAACAACAGAACATGTCAATACCTGAAGTGTGAGATGGAGATGATGACCAGCAGGTTGAGAGTCACAGTGAGCACAGAGATGGAGGACAGGATGATGTGAAGGAGCACAGACACTGAGTGAGAACGCACGATCCTCCTGCATGAAGAGTTTCCCAGGTGTGGATAGCAGAGCTCAGCTTCATCAGGTGTGCTCATAGTGAGGAGAAGAAGATGTTCTGACTCAGCCTCTCTGATGAACAACTGATATATTATTCCTGCTCCAACACAGGGATGTGGAGGCTGGACCTGAGGACTGGACCTCCCTCAGAGATCCTCCTGCTCTACACATTACGTAATGCTGAAATAACTTTATTTAAATCAGCTCCCTGTGGAAGCATCAGATGCATCACTTTATCTGTGTTTTCCAAACATGTGGAGCAGACGTTCTACTTCAAAGTCCATTAAAATCCAAAGGTGTCAGAGTTCCTCTCCTTACCTTGAAGGCCAGCTAGCCTGAGTAGAGAAGTTATTTAGCTGTTTTAATCTGTGGTTGTATTATTTTTGTAGAATCGACCACCTGATTGACAGATTATTATTCTGCTCCTACATTATGCAACACTAAACAATTCTGACCTTTTTCATTTAGTGCTGAATTCTATCAGCTTAGTAAACTCCATACTCAGCATTTATTAAAAACACTCACTGCTGAGATCTGATTCTTATTTTCATACATTGATAATCTTTTCATAGGAGTGTTGTAAACATATTAGTAGAATCTGTGAAGCTTAACACCTGTGATTAATTTATTGTCACATTAATTTTAAACCTTTTTACTGGAATCATTAATTAGGGTCCGAAGTCTTGGAATGGGACGTAGGAACCCATTGTTTTTGCATTTATTATTACTAGGTCAGTGCCCGTAGGAAGTATGTATTACGATAGAAAAGTGGGAGGTTCAGTAGCTTTTTCATGGATGGTTAAATGAGGTTGTGTTTGAAGGTGGGACGTCAGGAACATTTAGGTTTTCTGTGAAATGTGTGATAAATATTGTGTTTTCATATATTTTGGCTTTGTGTAGGGAGTTGAACCCCATCTAATCCCATTCCAGTTTGTTGTCCTCGCAGATTCGGGTCTCCTCAGACCAGAACAGACTTGGTCCGGACTCGTTTAGTGTCATTAATCCACAATAGTCAGTTTAGATGCACACGGATTCTGTAAAGCATTTATGAAATAATTTATTACCAATATCATTGCAGTCCAAACAAATTTGACGTCACACACCCTTGAACCAAGCAGCAGCCATGTTGAAACTCTCAGCTCAGTCTGATCTTTTTTTTTTCTTGACTGCAAAAGAAAAAAAAAACTTCAGTAATATTGGCAAATGAAAATAGTGTTTTGTTGAGAGTTGATGAATTTGTCTGTTGTCATTGATGTCTAACTTCACCACTATTATCATCAGTAACTATCTAAACTGGTCATTATAGAAGCTGATCCACAGAGATATTTGAAGAACACACACACACAGACCTTCTTCTTCTTCTGTGTTGTTTTATGGCAGTTGGCAACCAAGGCAAGGAACATTATCGCCAATTACTAAATCCTAAACCCTAATCATTAACCCTTTTTGCACAAGGAATGTAATAAATTTGCAGTTGACCTCATTTGGAGACATGATTTATGCTCTTGTTGAATGATGCTGTTCAGTCAAAGCATGATGATTTTATAAAAAAGGATTTATTATAAACTAAATGAAAAAGAGTACAAAAAAGGTGTCCCATCCTGTTGGGAGGAAAGGAGGCCAGCCACAACTGACTGGGAAAGTTCCACAGCTTAAGCTTTTATACAGATAGAGAAAAAAGTTTCACCCTGGAGATGTTGGAGAATGATGAAGAGGTGGATGTATTGAGGAAGGCTGGCGCCACTGCTATCTGTCCTTGACAGTGTGTGTATCTGAATGTGAGTTTTAGGTTGGCCTTGGCCGGTTAAGATGGAGCTGTGTGTATGTAAAAGAATGTGAGTTTTAGATATGAGGCCTTCAGCAGAGACTGTGTGTTGCTGGCACTGTCTGTACTGTTAATTTAACATGACTCAGCTGTTCAAAAGTGCAAAGAGTAATGCAGTCATCGTGTATTAAAACATGACAAATTGTACACATGAACACACATTTGATGATTTGATGATGAATATAATAATTGCCATAACACTGGTTATTAATATTAAACTGATGAAATCCCTCTCTCTTTAATTCCTCCATCTGAACACAGACCTTCTTCTTCTTCTTCTTCTTCTTGCTTTTAAGAGGTAAGGATTAATGACTATAATACATTGGAACATTGGAATATTAGGACATTAGAAGATTGGAAGATTGGGATGACATTATCATTGTGGAGGTAGAATGATGACATCATCACTGAAGAGGTAGGAGCAATTTTCTTCTTCTGTGTAGTTTAACAGCAGTTGGCAACCAAGGAAAGGAGCATACCGCCCACATAGGACCAATTTTCCAATTCTAATGTCATACCTGATGACATCACTGTAGAGCTAGGACTGATGTCACTGAAGATTGGAACATAGGGAGACATCATCACTGTGGGCTGTAATGCTCCCTGCCTTGGTTGCCAACCGCCGTAACCCACAGAAGAAGAAGACATTGTCACTGTTGATTTGGGCATCCAAACAAATCTGACGCTGCACACCCTTGAACCAAGCAGCAGCCATGTTTAAAGTCTCAGCTCTGTCTGTCCCTGAACCACAGAGATGGTTGAGCCACGCACGCACGCACTCACGCACGCACGCACGCACGCACACACACACACACACAAACACACATTTGCTGCAAAGTTGCAATGCTAATTTCAGAATCAGAATCAGAATCAGCTTTATTGACCAGGTACAGTTTAGAACAATACGAGGAATTTGACTAGGTAGTTGCAGTGAAAGAAGACACATCAACACACCGGAGCAGCCATTTGCGGCGCCCACATATTTAGGTGAAAAAAGGGATCAATAACAGGAGGAGAGGAGGGGTGAGGGGAAAAAAACTGCCAGTTTGAAACTGATTTCCCTAAACAGAGAAAGCAGTGTGAAACCAGGAAAAAAACCGCCTCTGCAAACATAAATGTAAGCATGACACAGTCAAACAACTCGAGACAAGGCATGTAGGAAGGGTTGGGTGGGAGGTTGGCTGGGGGAGGGGGTCAGGTGTTAGTATGCCAACATTTCAAAATCCCTATAACTGTGAAACACAAATTTACTGCTTTGAAACATTTCCCATCATGCCTTGCGTTTTTGACTGCCGCCATTTACGATCATGTTCACTGTTAGCAATTATAGCAAGCCTTAATAGAAAAATGCATATAGCTCTCAAATACATATAGCATCACATCTGGCACCCGGTCACTCAGCACTGGCGCCCCCCAGGGGTGTTCTCCCCCACTGCTATTCTCCCTCTACACCAATGACTGCACCTCAGGGGACCCCTCTGTGAAACTCCTGAAGTTTGCAGATGACACCACCGTCATCGGTCTCATTCGGGACGGGGACGAGTCTGCCTTCAGACGGGAGGTGGAACAGCTGGCTCTCTGGTGCAGTCAGAACCATCTGGAACTGAACCCGTTCAAGACCGTGGAGATGACAGTGGACTTCAGAAGAAAACCCCCCCCACTCCCCCCTTACCATTTTAAATAGGGAATTGGCTTCCGTGGACTCCTTCAGGTTCTTGGGATCCACAATCTCACAGGACCTGAAGTGGACCTCCCACATAGAACTCCCAGGAAAAAGGCACAGCAGAGGATGTACTTCCTGCGTCAGCTGAGGAAGTTCAACCTGCCCCAAGAACTGCAGAAAATGTTCTACACCTCCATCATTCAGTCTGTTCTGTGCACCTCCATCACTGTCTGGTTTAGATCTACAACCAAACTAGACAGACACAGACTACAAAGGATAGTCAGGACTGCAGAAAAGATCATTGGTGTTGATCTGCCCTCCATCCAAGATTATACCTGTCCAGGGTCAGAAAACGGGCAGGTAACATCACTGCAGACCCCTCTCACCCTGCACACAATCTGTTTAAACTCCTCCCCTCAGGCAGACGCTACATATCACTGTACGCCAAAACAACCCGCCATAAAAACAGTTTCTTCCCCCAGGCTGTCACTCCGATCAACACTATACAGTCAAAGAGTGTCAGACCTGGTTCTGTGAAAAAACCCTGGAACCAAACATTACAACCCTGGATCAATCTGACACTGAGAATGTTTATGTACATACCTTTAATTTAAATGTTCTCCTGCACTACTTATCAATGCTCTACTGCACTATTCTTTTATTATTATTATATTATTATTATCTATTTTCCTTTTTTTACATTTTATTATTTTATTTTTTAATTATTATTATTATTTATTATTATTATTATTATTATTATTATCTTGTTATTTTTATCGAGTTTGCACATTCTAGTCTAACTACTGTTTATTTATACTTATGTTTATACTTATTATCATCTTTTCTAGTTGATTGTTTATTATTGAATGTTTCGCTATTGGAGAGAGCACAGTTGACCGAGTCAAATTCCTCGTGTGTACAACATACACTTGGCGAATAAAGATGATTCTGATTCTGATTCTGATTCTGAAATACAGTGTTCACTGCTTCATGTTTGATACATATGATGACTGTCCATCCCTAAACAAGACTCAACGTGAAAATTACCCCTCATGCCTTGCGTTCTCAGATGGCGTTACTTTTATTGGCGTATGACGCTAACACCTCTAGCGGAAAGGCAATATGTTGTGTTGACCTCAAAATACCGTTGGATGAATCTAGACAGATTTGAGCAGGTCGCTGAAGAAGAAAAAACAAGCTGTGATCAGTGGGAGGGGCCTATAATGACACCAGAAAATCATTCACCATTTCCCTGCCATTACATTCTAAATGCTGTATCTTGGCTATTTTTCAATGGATTCGCATCAAATTCACTGAGAGTGATTTTTAACTGGTTTTCTCTTTTTACTGGGTTTTTAACTAATACTACTGTATAAACAGGCCTTCAAATTGTTTTATTGTTATACTGGTTTTCCTGTCCTACTGCAATATCATTGCTATTGCTAGGCTAATGCTAGTTTATTGCTATGTTAATGCTAATTCAATTCAATTCAATTCAACTTTATTTATATAGCGTAAATTACAACAAGGTCATCTCAAAGCGTCTAGAGCGGATCAAACAGGCCAATTCTAGAGTTATTGTTTCCGCCGGTCTAAGAGCGTTCCCATTCAAAGTCTAGAGTGATTAGGTAATGTATAAACACAAGCGCACTATTGACAGGAAGTGTGGGAGATGATGTAGAGTGCACTTTTTCCAGAACTTTATAGCATCGAATCCACATCTTTTAAGTGGGAGATTGTGGCCTTCCTGATCAACTGTGTACTTTTATTCCTGCATTGCCTGAAGGCAAGCCAGTCAACATGGGACTGAAAGGAAAAGGTTTTCCTCTAAAGGACATTTTTGTGATAGATAAGTTCTGCCAGGTCATGGGAGAACCAGGGACTATAACAATTCTTGGTCCTACATTTTTTCAGCGGGGCATGTTTGTTGATGATTAGGCTAAACGTATTCTTGAAATATGACCAGGCACCATCTAAGGAGGAGAAATGATTGATTCACTGCTGCAATGTCTTGAAGAAAATACTGCATGTTAAAGTTCTTCAAAGAGCGCTTGGTCACAATTACTGATGGCTATTTGACTATGAAGCCAGAATGTGTACATACAATGACACAGAGGTCACTCATTTGGCTGAAAACTCCAGGTTGATAGTTCGAAGAAGCATTCGTAAGAATTAAGTCATTTAATGTGGAGGATGAGGGGGATTTGGGGTTGGGTCTGGTAGGCTCAGATATAATGTGGGAGAGGTTTAAAGCATTACATTGCTGCAATACTATGTCATTTGGATTGATCATGTCCCAGTTTAATTCACCCAGGAGAACAATTTCAGAAGAGACGTAAAGTGCTAGGAGTTGTATACTGGCCCACTTAAAGTATACTTGAAAAGGTAACATGAAAATGCACTGATTTAATTAACTACGCTGCTCTAACTGTAAGTGGCAAATAACGCTGGTGTTTGTGGACGAGGTGGTATTTGTTCTGAGGCCTTTTTCCATACAAGGGTGGCACATTTACACAAGGGTTATGAGTGTTCCCTCATTTACATGAAGTCAAATAAGACCAGCGCAACTGGTGGCTGCGGCACAGTTTGTGTGTATATCATAGTTTGCGTATGCTCTGTGAATTGCACAATGTCATTTTTTCTGTGGTTTCCTGTTGTAAACGCAGCACAATCCTTTTGAAGATCTGGCCATTGGTCATGTCGTGGTCTTGGTTCATTCTGGTCTCTGGCAAGTCTTGGTCTTGGATAATGTGGTCTTGAGTACAACACTACTGTAGGTATTGCACATTTGAGTTTACGTGGTATGATGGTTGTGGTCTTTCTCTTGATTTGGTGTCTCAGTAGCGGCAACTGGACTTGATGTTTATTTTGGGGACATTTCACCTCTCATCTGAGAGGCTACTTTAGTTTAATTTAAAGCATCATCACTTCATCTTTTAAAGAAAATGTTTCAATTATTATGCATGATGAAGGCTTCTTCTCTGGAATTGGCAAGTTTGACAGATATTGAAGTCCAGGAGCTTCTGACCAATTTTGTCAAAGATGAGGTCCAGCATGGTTTACCCGCTCTTCTCCTTACATCATGGCCACTACAGGCCTTTAAAACAGGGCTGAAATGCAAAGAATGGGTTTTTTTTAACCTACAAACTGGCTGACTCAAGGAATGTTCAGAGACAGAAAATTCCTACTTTTTCACACAAAGTCCATCCTCTTGCATCATAATTTGAGAAGACTCTTAATTATCAGGAGAGCAACATGGTTACATGACTAAAGAATGTTGTTGCTCAGTGAAACACGTTGGTTGAATGGAGGGTTGGGTTTACCTTCATGTGTTTACTTTGTTTTTCTTCACACCTTTGATTGGACCAATCCCTGTGGGACTGAGGCTGAGTCAGCAGGTAATGATACAAGGTGTGGCCTCAGAGAATAACACACACACAGTGTAGTTCTCTATCACTATGATATCTGATGTAATGAATCCTCTCTCTACCTGTGAACAGCCCCCAGAGTCAAACCTCAAAGGTCAGGTACTGAAAGGTTACAGGTATAGTGTATATGTGAACATTAAATATTACATGTATCTTTGAGTCTGAGGTTTATCTTGTTTTCTAATCAGATGCTGTCACAGACAGATTCAATACAAATGTAGTTTAACACCAATAACTTCTTCCTAAATTCAAACCAAGTAAATAATCCAGACTGATGTTTCTTCATTTATCCTACGTCATGTCAGAGCTTAGTCCCACTGTGTCAAAACATCAAAACTTCTACCAAGAACCAGCCATGATCTGAAAATCATCAAGCAGGTAGCTTGACCTTCAATCTGTCATCAGCACCTGTTTTAATCTGAAACAAACTGAATCAAACAGAGAAAGTAACATTTATCAGTATTAGAAACAATGCATGTGACCCTCTGTAAACTGACAGATCTCCATCCACAAGTTAAGTCCTGTCCAAAGATCCCACGACCTCCACTAGCTTAATGCTGAGTTTACAAAAAACGGGTTCCCGAAAATATTACAACACTTCATTTAAGAGAAACCACCTATGGGGTTTCAAGTGTAAAAATGTAGTATAAAAGTTGTAGCTAACACATTTTCATTATTTATTTCACTTTTCTCATATTTAGCACATTTTCCTACATTTAACACAACATTTAACCACATATTTGGAGGTAAAAAAAAGCATAAAATCTAAATATTTAAATCTAAATCTAAATTATGTTATATCTAAATGTTGAATCTGTATCTAAATGTTAAATCTAAATCTAAATGTTATACGTTATATCTAAATGTTAAAACTAAGTCTAAATATTTAATGTTAAATCTAAATGTTAAATATTAGATGTTAAATCTAAATAATAAATGTTAAATGTTAAATCTACATGTTATATATCATATGTAAATGTTAAATCTAAATGTTAAATGTTAAATCTACATGTTATATATCATATGTAAATGTTAAATCTAAATGTTAAATGTTAAATCTAAATGTTTAATGTTAAATCTAAATGTTAAATCTAAGTTTAAATATTTAATGTTGAATCTAAATGTTAAATTTAAAAGTTAAATGTTCAATTTAAACGTTAAATGTTAAATCTAAATGTTAAATGGTAAACCTAAATGTTAAATGTTAAATCTAAATGTTAAATCTGAATGTTATATCGTATGTAAATGTTAAATGTTAAATCTAAATGTTAAATGTAAAATCTAAATGTTAAATGTTAAATCTAATTGTTAAATGTTAAATGATAAATCTAAATGTTAAATGTTAAATTGAATTGTTAAATGTTAAATCTAAATGTTAAATCTAAATTTAAATGTTAAATCTAAATCTAAATGTGAAATGTTAAATGTTGAACTTAAATGTTTCGCACATATGCTAATTAACCTCGCCCCTTGTAACCTCAACCAATACACAAGCAGAGACACACACAGCCGATCCCACCCACCTCTTCACCCTTCGCCGATGCTTGCCTGGGTGATATGTACGGCCGGGATTGAGCCCACCATAGGCCAACTTTATAGTTTTCTCTTTTTGTGGATGTCTCGAAAGATTTAACATTTACACTTAGATTGAACATTTAGATATAACATATAACATTTAGATTTCAATTTAACATTTAGATATAGATTTAACATTTATATATAACAAATACCATTTAGATTTAGATTTAACTATTCAGATTTAATGTTTTTTTTACCTCTATATGTGGTTAAATGTTGTGTTAAATGTAGGAAAATGTGCTAAACATGAGAAAAGTGAGATAAATAATGAAGATGTGTTAGCTAAAACTTTTATACTACATTTTTAGACTTGACACCCCATAACCACCATGATTACCTTTACTGGTCTTAGTGAACATGGGCTCTATACTCTGACATTTCCCCCAAAGGAGAACATATGTTCAAAATCAAATAAGCAGCACATCTCACATGTTTTATCTACATGAAGGTTTCTCATTCATTAAAGGGTAATGTTCACTGCAGTACAGGTAGGTACCAACCCAATATTCACTGATCTGATAAATAATGGAAACTGCATATTTTATAAAGATGTGATGCAATAATCACAGATTATTAGCTGCCAAAAACAGATGAGTTTACACATTTAAGATGATCAGGTATATGCTATGGGACCATTATTGTAGCTAAAGTATTTGCAAATGTACTTTGATGTGTGATCTGTAAATATTGGGCCTAGATTGGATGAGTTCTGTGACTTTCGCTAAACTCTATTTGCAGAAAAGTCACGTGTGTGCAGCAATTTGTAAATCTGTGCGTAGGAATACCACCAGATCACGCACATTTTAAGCTCTATCAAAGAGCATCTATAATGGTAAAAGTTTAGTCAGGTTATTTACTTTAAAAGTCATTTCAAAGTAAAACTCATTGCTGACTGGAGATCATGACACAGCTTCACTCAAATTTGTTAAAAAATTAAGTATTTTCAAATAGTTGCGACTTCCAACGACTTAATTGCGCAAGTTGAGTTGCTTCATTTTTAAAGTGCAAAGGCACCTTAAAAATCATATCCCCTCCCCATGGTAGAACAAAACACAATCCTATTTTATTTAAAGTTTGATATATAAGAAGTGAGAAAATGGTTCTTTTAGTCTCTGAAATTTGTAGCAGTGGTGTTTTTGACCTCATTGTAGCGATATACCCTGGTGACGATTTTCGTGATTCATCAAAAACTTAATTATAATATAATAATTATAATTATAAAATAAATATATTTCAAAAATGTATTTGATGTCATATTTGATATCAAAATGTCGACAATGTAGAGACATGAGTTCAATAAATCAATTTCAGTCACTTCTAAATCGATTTTGGCGTCAGGTGACAAAAAGAAACAATTTAAGTCAAAAACATTTTGACTTCACAATAAATGTTGCTGTAAATTGTCCATGACATCGTCAATATACTTGACAGATATTGTTTAAGGTCTTAAAATGATCCCAGTTCATTCAAAATTTGGGTTAATTTCAGTTTTTTTTTTCGATTTTTCCAAAAAATTACGGGGTAATATTAGTACAGGGACTAAATTTTCGCAATAATTGTTGATTCTTGTCAAAAGTTATAATTTTCTAAGTTTGGTGAATGGCCTGGGATCATTTTAAGACCTTAAATAATACCATGTCATGTATATTGACAATGTTATGGACAATATTGCACAAAATGATTCCAAAGGTCAAAATGTTTTTGACTATAATTTTGTCACTTTTTGTCATCTGACGGTGAAAACAGATTTAGAAGAAATCTAACTTGTTTTGTTGAAAATGTGTCTCATTGTTGTTGACATTTTGGGGCCAAATATGACATAAACAAATGTTTTAAAATAAATGTATTTGACAATTCAGTGTTTTTGATAAATCACAACAATCTTCCTCAGGGTAAATCACTAAAATGCTCTAAAAAACACCCCCACCACCCATTCTGATGAACACAATAATCTGTTTGACTTCCTATATATCATACTTTGAAAAAAATACAGTTGTTTGTTCTACCATGAGGAGGGAGGGGTATCTCCCCAAATGAGACCCTTTAGAGATATGGCCGTTTACTTATTAACTAGTAAAAAAAATGTGAATTATTTTATAAATATTATGATTGCATTGATAAGCATGACATATTAAAGGTACGGTATAATGAGACAACCCATATGAGGATCAACAGAAAAATGTTAGAATTAGAACTGAAACAGTTGATAAAACCTGAGCTGACAGGAGAGACAAAGTTGCGTAACGAGACTAACTATAGATACAGTATGTAGTGCAGTAAAATACTATATTAGTATTTCAAATGTATTAGAGCGAAAGAAAGAAGTATCCCCAAAATAATACTCAAGTATAGTACAAATACTCAAAAATACTACTTAATTACAGTAGTTAAGTAAATGTACTTTGTTATCATCATTGTCTGGAACACCATCAGGAACATCTTTCTTCCTGTTGAAAGAGAGTTTATCTTCTCTATCATTGTTGATCAGTCCCTCCAGGATTTCATGGACATTTTCTGTGATTGTTGTGTCCTAAAATGTCTGATTTTGTGGCAGCTTTAAAAAAATAAAACTGTGGCAAAAGTTGTGTCTATTTGAGGCTTTATTTATTAATTATTTTCTATAACTTTGCCTAAACTGGTCAATTTACCAAAAAACCTGATTGTATTTGAATTGTTTCATACAATAGAGAAAAGACCTCAGATTTACAGTAACTAGTACAGTGCCCGTCGGAAGTATGCATTCATGTGGGGGCATAAGGGGTATAATTGCGTATTTTTCTATCTTTCTGTTGTGTTTTTGTGCATTTTTTGTACAATTATTGTCTTTGTTACTCATTTTTATATTTTTTTGTTTGATGTATTTTTCTGTAATGTATGTTTTTGGAGTCATTATGTGTATTTTTTTGTATAATTATTGTTTTTTGTTGCCATTGCAGTGTTTTAGTGTAGTTTTGTGCATTTATGTTGTTATTTTGTGTATTTTTGTATAAATATTTAGTTTTGTGTATTTTGAGTCATTTTCATGTTTGTTGTTGTTTGATGTATTTTTCTGTAATGTATGATTTTTGGAGTAATTTTGTGTGTTTTTGGAGGCTTTTTGTATATTTTAATGCATTTCTGTTGTCATTTTGTGTACTTTTTCTATAAATATTGTTTAGTTTTTAGTTTTATTTTACTCATTTAGTATATTTTTATTATTGTGTGTGTGTGTCAGCCATCTCATGCACTAAAAAGCAATATTAATAATAAACAATATTAGATAATTTTAAGGTAATATAATGATAATATAGCAATGCTGATAATACAATGAGAAAACCAGTAACTATTATTAATTATGAAAAAGAATACAATGGTAATTATAAGAATAGCAATAACTAATACAAAATAGTAAAATTATACAATAACAATAACAAAATAATATAATGAAAATCCAGTATAATACAATAAAAACAATAACAACATAAAATAATAAGATAATAGCAATAATAATAATACAGTGAGAATACCAGTAACTATAAGATAAAAGAATAATAGAAAAAAAGAATAATTTAAGAATAGCAATAACAATAATACAATAGTAGTACGATTAGATAGAGATTAGAAATTAGAATATCATAGAAAAGTTGTTTAATTTCCATAATTTCATTGAAAAAGTTAAACTTTCATAAATTATAGATTCAGGGCCCACAATCTAAACTATTTCAAGTATTTATTTGTTTATTTTTACATAATTTGGGCTTCCAGCTCATAAAACCCATGAAAACAGGATTTCAAAAAATTAGAATAATGTGAAGAAATCACCATTTATTTCTCAGTTTTTGCAGAAAAAGAGGAGAAGAAGGACTGGATTGTTGGCCAGTGGTCCATGGTCCTCTTTTCTGACAACTAAATAAATACAAATAAAAACAAATACGTACTTGAAATCGTTTAAACTGTGTGCCCTGAATCTATAATCTATGAAAGTTTAATCAGCACGTCAGCACGTCATGAGATGTCTACGTATATAATGACTATTCTCGGTGCGACCTGAATCACCATTTATTCTGGTTACAGACTGTGTCACAACAGTCAAATTGACTTTTTCGGTTAAACCTCTACTGTTATATATGATCTATGATAGAGCTTCATTACAGGTACCGACTAAAACGGCAGCAGTGCATGCTAATGTCATTGGTCGTATCTCTACGCACACATTTATAAATTGCTAAACACATGAGACTTTTCTGCAGCAAAAGTGTTTGTAGCTAAAGTCATGAGTGCATTGATTAGCTTCTCACAGGAAAAGAACCATTTATTTTTTTGAGGATTTTTTTGTTTTTGTTTAAAAAACTTAAACAAACTCATTCTCTGTCATATTTGATGCACTGGAAACCTTTAAACTGTGACGAAATAATCCATATCATGTTAAATTATTGTAAATCTGAGCTCTTTTCTCTAATGTTATGAAACAATTCAAAGGCAATCCGTTTTTTTGGCAAATTTATCAGTTTAGTCAAAGTTATAGAAAATAATAAAGCCTCCAATAGACACAACTTTAGCCGCAGTTTTTTTTTTTTTTAAAGCTGCCACAAAATCAGACATTTTAGGCCTCAACAATCACAGAAAATGTCCATGAAATCCTGGAGGGACTGATCAGCAGTGATAGAGAAGATAAACTCTCTTTCAACAGGAAGAAAGATGTTCCTGATGGTGTTCTAGACAATGATGATAACAAAGTACATTTATTAGTAGTATTTTTGAGTATTTGTACTATACTTGAGTATTATTTTGTGGATACTTCTTGCTTTCGCTCTAATACATTTGAAATACTAATATAGTATTTTACTGCACTATATATCTATAGTTAGTCTCGTTACGCAACTTTGTCTCTCCTGTCAGCTCAGGTTTTATCAACTGTTTCAGTTCTAATTCTAACATTTTTCTGTTGATCCTCATATGGGTTGTCTCATTATACCGTACCTTTAATATGTCATGCTTATCAATGCAATCATAATATTTATAAAATAACCACTTTTTTTTACTAGTTAATAAGTTAACGGCCATATTTCTAAAGGGTCTTTTGGGGAGATACCCCTCCCTCCTCATGGTAGAACAAACAACTGTATTTTTCATCCAACAGATTATTGTGTTCATCAGAATGGGTGGTGGGGGTGTTTTTTAGAGCATTGTAGTGATTTACCCTGAGAAAGATTGTTGTGATTTATCAAAAACACTGAATTGTCAAATACATTTATTTTAAAACATTTGTTTATGTCATATTTGGCCCCAAAATGTCAACAATGATGAGACACATTTTCAACAAAACAAGTTAGGTTTCTTCTAAATCTGTTTTCACCGTCAGATGACAAAAAGTGACAAAATTATAGTCAAAAACATTTTGACCTTTGGAATCATTTTGTGCAATATTGTCCATAACATTGTCAATATACACAGCAGAGTATTATTTAAGGTCTTAAAATGATCCCAGTCCATTCCCCAAACTTAGAAAATTAAAATTTTTGACAAAAATCAATAATTATTGCATAAATATTGTCCCTGTACTAATATTAACCCCTCATTTTTCGGAAAAATTGAAAAAAACTGAAATTAACCCAAATTTGTAACGGACTGGGATCATTTTAAGACCTTAAACAATATCTGTCATGTATAATGATGATGTCATGGACAATTTACAGCAACATTTATTGCAAAGTCAAAATGTTTTTGACTTAATTTGTTTCTTTTTGTCACCTGACGCCAAAATCAATTTAGAAGTGACTGAAATTGTTTTATTGAAGATGTGTCTCTTCATTGTCGACATTTTGATATCAAATATGACATCAAATACTATTATGAAATATATTTATTAGATAATTACGTGTTTTTGATAAATCGCAAAAATCGTCACCAGGGTAATCGCTACATTGAGGTCAAAAACACCACTGCTACAAATTTCAGAGACTAAAAGAACCATTTTCTAACTTCTTATATATCAAACTTTAAATAAAATAGGATTGTGTTTTGTTCTACCATGGGGAGGGGGATATGATTTTTAAGGTGTGTTCACACCAAATACGACTTTAGCGACTAGATTACATTCAACATGTTTAACTTTAATTGCTTTTCACAGTTTTTTTTTTTTTTTATCATTTTAAATGCTGTCTGAATGTTTTGAGTGTAACTTCTCTAGGACTCCCGTGAAAAAGAGGTTTTTAACCTCAATGGGACTTTTCCTGGATAAATAAAGGTTAAAAAAATTGAAATATATATGTAAAATGATGCAACGTCAAGAGACTTCCCTTGAAGCAACGCAACTCGTGCGATTAAGTAGTTGGAAGTCACAACCAGTTGAACATTTTGAATGTTTAACCAAATTTGAGTGACGTTGTGTTGTGATCTTCAGTCAGCAATGAGTTCCTCCTCACTGAGGTAGATGAAGGAATGAAGTGAGCAAAAAGCGTGACTATGTTCAAGAGACTCATCAATGGGGACTTAAACATTAGTCACTGAAGTAGCGTTCAGTGTAAATGCACCTTCATGTTTGTGTTGGAAATGATAAATATATATCTATATATGTTTTTTAAATGGAAAAAAAAACAGTTTTACCATATACTTGTTTTTAACTTTAAAATTGGAAGAGAATTTAAATATTTTGTTTACTTTTAAAAGTAGAAATGTGTTGATTGTGTTATCTGCTCTATAGGTTACCTTTTGTCACCAGCCATTAATAATTGTTCCTTACGTCAAAAGCCAAAACACAAAGACAACTGAATAAATGGATTACAATAGTTAATTGGGTTTCAAATAATCAATATACCTTTGTAAGTCATTTTATAATATTTTAACATTAGGTCCATGTGGACACCAGAATCTGTAATCACATTTTTTAATAATATTTTCCTAAAATGTGAGTAAAACACTAATAAATTGATTAACTCTTAGTTGCTGCTAACACACTATAGAGTTGAGGTGAGTGTGCCGACATGTATAAACAGAAAGAAAGAAAATATTGATATTTTTCACAGTAAAACAAACAGATCTTCTTGGTGAGCTTCCAAAGGTAAAATGATCAGACAGTAACAAGTACACACAGGGGTGGGTGGGCCATCATGAGTACCAGGAATTTTCTTGGTGGGCCGATCAATAACAGGCTGATGAACAGTTGTTTTTTCCTTTATGTATTATATATTTCAACAACACTGCAGCAGCACAAGGAAAAAAAACAGCTAAAAATGGAGAATGTAAGTTAATCAATGAAAAGGCAGAGAAATTAAGAGACAAGAAATATCCTTCAATGGACACACAATCACAACGCCAGCCACTATGACTTTTTTGAACAGGTGTTGTGATAAATTCTGTGACCCAACACAATGATGGTTCTTGTCCACTCAATAGCACACGATGGCTGAAGTCAGTGAGTAAATGCAAATTCCAGCCACTTTGTTTCAGCTACCAACAGTCACAACCAGCTACCGGAGCTGGTGGTTCATGGTGGCTCCACTGGAGCAACTGGAACAACCATTTAGTCTGGTCACCAACTGTGTCACAACAGCCACTACGACTCTTCTGAACAAAATAGTAGCAAATGTTTAATTATCTTCTGCCTGCTCTGAAAGGACTTTTAAAGTAAATAACCTGACTAAACCTTTACCATTATAGATGATCTTTGATAGACCTTAAAATGTGTGTGACCTGGTGGTATTCCAACGCACAGATTTACAAATTGCTGAACACATGTGACTTTTCTGCAAATAGAGTTTAGCAAAAGTCACAGAACTCATCCAATCTAAGCCCAATATTTACAGATCACACATCAAAATACATTTGCAAATACTTTTGCTACAATAATGGTCCCATAGCATATACCTGATCATCTTAAATGTGTAAACTGATCTGTTTTTGGCAGCTTATAATCTGTGATTATTGCATCACATCTTTATAAAATATGCAGTTTCCATTTTTTAACAGATCTGTAAATATTGGGTTGATACCTACCCGTACTGCAGTGAACATTACCCTTTCATGAATGAGAAACCTTAATGTAAATTGAAAATGTGAGATGTGCTGCTTTTTTGTTTTTGTCTCTGAATAAATGTCTCTTTTTGCTCCCAAATATCAAACTTTTTGAACAAATGTTCTCCTTTGGGGGAAATATCAGAGTATAGAGCCCATGTTCACAAAAACCAGTAAAGGTAATGATGGTGGTTTCTCTTAAATTAGGTGTTGTAATATTTTCGGGAACATGTTTTTTGTAAACTCAACATTAAGCTAGTGGAGGTCGTGGGATCTTTGGACAGGATTTAACTTGTGGGTGGAGATCTGTCAGTTGCTCACAGACCTGTTTACAGACGGTCACATGCATTGTTTCTAATACTGATAAATGTTACTTTCTCTGTTTGATTCAGTTTGTTTCAGATTAAAAACTGGTGCTGATGACAGATTGAAGGTCAAACTACCTGCTTGATGATTTTCAGATCACAGCTGGTTCTTGGTAGAAGTTTTGATGTTTTGACACAGTGGGACTAAGCTCTGACATGACGTAGGATAAATGAAGAACCACCAGTCTGGATTATTTACTTGGTTTGAATTTAGGAAGAAGTTATTGGTGTTAAACTACATTTGTATTGAATCTGTCTGTGACAGCATCTGATTAGAAAACAAGATAAACCTCAGACTCAAAGATACATGTAATATTTAATGTTCACATATACACTATACCTGTAACCTTTCAGTACCTGACCTTTGAGGTTTGACTCTGGGGGCTGTTCACAGGTAGAGAGAGGATTCATTACATCAGATATCATAGTGATAGAGAACTACACTGTGTGTGTGTTATTCTCTGAGGCCACACCTTGTATCATTACCTGCTGACTCAGCCTCAGTCCCACAGGGATTGGTCCAATCAAAGGTGTGAAGAAAAAACAAAGTAAACACATGAAGGTAAACCCAACCCTCCATTCAACCAACGTGTTTCACTGAGCAACAACATTATTTAGTCATGTAACCATGTTGCTCTCCTGATAATAAAGAGTCTTCTCACATTATGATGCAAGAGGATGGATTTTGTGTGAAAAAGTAGGAATTTGCTGTCACTGAACATTCCTTGAGTCAGCCAGTTTGTAGGTTAAAAAAAACCCATTCTTTGCATTTCAGCCCGGTTTTAAAGGCCTGGAGAGGCCATGATGTAAGGGGAGGAAGCGGGAAAACCATGCTGGACCTCATCTTTGACCAAATTGGTCAGAAGCTCCTGGACTTTGTCTGTCAAACTTGTGAAATCCAGAGAAGAAGCCTTCATCATGCATAATAATTTAAACTTTTTCTTTAAAAGATGAAGTGACGATGCTTTAAATTAAACTAAAGTAGCCTCTCAAATGAGAGGTGAAATGTCCCCAAAATAAACATCAAGTCCATTTGCCGCAACTGATATCAAATCAAGAGAAAGACCACAACCATCATACCACGTAAACTCAAATGTGCAATGCCTACAGTAGTGCTGTACTCAAGACCACACTATCAAAGACCAAGACTTGCCCAAGACCAGAATGAACCAAGACCACAACATGACCAATGGCCAGATCTTCAAAAGAATTGTGCTGCGTTTACAACAGGAAACCACAGGAAGAATAACATTGTGTTTATATCATGGTTTACGTATGCTGTGTGAATTGCACAAACTGTTTGACTTTATGTAAATGAAGGAATACTCATAAATGTTGTGTAAATATGCCACCTTTGTATGGAAAAAAGGCCTCAGAACAAATAGCACCTCATCCACAAACACCAGCGCTATTTGTCACTTGCAGTTAGAGCAGCGTAGTTAATTAAATCAGTTCATTTTCACCTTCACTCTCTCCCACATGTAAATGCAGTGCTTTAAGTGGGCCAGTATACAACTCCTAGCACCTTACATATCTTCTGAAAATGTTCTCCTGGGTGAATTAAACTGGGACATAATTAATCCAACTGACATAGTATTGCAGCAATGTAATGCTTTAAACCTCTCCCACATTATATCTGAGTCTACTAGACCCAACCCCAAATCCACCCCATCCTCCACATTAATTGACTTTATTCTTACTAATGCTTTTTTGAACTATCAACCTGGAGTTTTCAGCCAAATGAGTGACCTCTGTCTCATTGTATGTACACATCCGATTGGGAACGCTCTTAGACCGGCAGAAACAAGCTCTAGAATTGGCCTGTTTGATTGGCTCTAGACTTGTTTTGGGAGCTCACACAACCTCCTTAATCCTAGAATATTTTACCCACTCTAGGGTCTGTCGGTGTGAACGCACCTTTAAATGACAAAAACTTAAATATATAGTTTAATCTGAAGTAGATGAAAAGATTGATGAAAGTGTTGAAAGTAAAAGCGATATATATTCATACATTGCATATTTTTACTTGTATGAGTGGAACCATCTTGGGTCCCTCAGCATTTGGATTTTCAAGTAGGTTTAAACTAGTCATTCTGAAGATAAATAACCCCTCTAAAATTAAAGGAACAGGATTAGTGTGGGTTATTTCATCCAGATTATTTTTTACTGATTGTCTTTCATGATCTGGTGGAAAAAACGGCTCTGTTTCAATATACCATACAAATACGAGAGAAAGTCCCAAAGTTGCGTAATGTGTAGAGCAGGTGGTGTCTGAGGGAGGTCCAGTCCTCAGGTCAGGCCTCCACATCCCTGTGTTGAAGAAGGAATGGGGAATGAAAATTTAGTTTTTTTGAGACTTGATGAATTTGTCTGCTGTCATTTTTGCCTAACTTCACCACTATTATCATCAGGAACCATCTAAATTGGTAGTTTTAGAAGCTGATCCACAGAGATGGTACTTCCGTGTCTCTCTCTTTTTTCTTTTTTTTGTATCTCTCAACCTGCGACAAATTATGCACACACACACACACACACATACTTCTTCTTCTGTGTAGTTTTACGGTTGGCAACCTGGCAAATCTGACATTACAAATCCGTTATTGCAAATCCATAATTGCACACCCTTGAACCAAGCAGCAGCCATGTTGAAAGTCTCAACTCTGTTTCTCCCTGAACTGCAGAGATATTTGAGCCACAGACACTCATACAGATTCCTTGCTTTATAGATATGTTGGTTCATTTTATTGCTTAAATGTGACCATCAGCAACACTCCCTAAGGAAGGGTAAGAGACATTAAAGGGAGAATATAAAAAGTGAGGGCAGTGTTACACCTTGGTGAGGGGAAAGGGAACAGGGAAGAGGGAGTAAGGGTAGGAAATGGAAGGGGTGGCGAAGAGTCGACTGTTTTAAGGTGAGAGTGAGATGTGATGCTATAGTTGTGCGTATTGTGCTAGTTGTGTTGTGTAAGCAGTTCAGCCAGTCTGGTGACAAATGTGGAGAAATGTAAGGTGGTGACACATCACTCAGCTTAAGTATATTGGTGGTGGCTGTGAACAGAGGGAAGGGGTGAGTGGTTATCCCTAAAACTGGTATTTGGAATCAACGTGTCTCCAGTTTAGCCCAGTACGAGTTTATCCCACTTCCCAAGGCCAGTGCATCCATGACCAATGTTTGTGCAAGAACCGCCTCTGCGAACCCAGGCTCCGCCCTGGACTCGAAGGTGCAGCCAGGCCGGTAGCAACATCAGGAGCCAAGGAGCCCCAGGCCACACGTCCTGTGTGAAACCAACTGACAGTCTCTACTAGGCGAAGTAGCATTAGCCTAGCGTTAACAAGAACCTTGCATTAGCATTAGCCTAACAATAGCATTAGCCCAGCATTAGCTTAAACCTAGCAATAACATTTACCGAGCATTAAATCTTCCAGTGCCATTCACGTAATATTACGTCATTTCAAATCCAAACGCTCAGTGCCATTCACGTAATATGTCAATTACATTTTTTTCACAGAGATTACGAAAACACACCCTGGCAGAGGTCCTTCATAAATATCTAAGCTGTAGTGTTATGTAGTTACCAACTGGTGCCCTGAAGGTGGCAGCAGTGCACCTTTAGATGATAGATTAGCCACTAATATTACCATTAGCTAAGGAGGAAGAAGCAGGGACGGGGGAGATTATGGCGCTATGAAGTGATATTGTGAAGTGTCCAGCAGCTCACAGCACCACATACTAACACAGAACATGAGTGGACCTGAGTAGGTTATTGATAATGTTGCCATCGTGAGATAAAACCATCAACTAACCGGGCCAAACGGGTCATCTCTGCGTGCTGGGAGGAGGAGGAAGTTACGTCTGTGTGACTGACGGGGGGGGAGGAGATACAAAATACAGTCAGCAAAACATTCAACTGTGAGCCAGATAGCAAAATAATAATGTTGCCATCAAATGTTATTTATTTATTTTTTAATAGAAGGAAACCAATGTTCAGATGTTTTAGTTTTCAATAAAGCAAAAAAAAAAATGTCTGCTCCACATGTTTGGAGAAAAGAGTTAAAGTGATGCGTCTGATGCTTCCACAGGGAACTAATTTAAATAAAGTTATTTCAGCATTACGTAATGTGTAGAGCAGGAGGTCTCTGAGGGAGGTCCAGCCTCCACATCCCTGTGTTGGAGCAGGAATAATATATCAGTTGTTCATCAGAGAGGCTGAGGCAGAACGATGCAGAGCTCATCATCTTCTTCTCCTCACTATGAGCACACCTGATGAAGCTGAGCTCTGCTATCCACACCTGGGAAACTCTTCATGCAGGAGGATCGTGCGTTCTCACTCAGTGTCTGTGCTCCTTCACATCATCCTGTCCTCCATCTCTGTGCTCACTGTGACTCTCAACCTGCTGGTCATCATCTCCATCTCACACTTCAGGTATTGACATGTTCTGTTGTTTTATGACTTGTTATGTTGTTAGACTCCTGATGTTTTCTGCTTTGATGATAATTGTTGTATCATATAATGATATCAGTGTGTTTCTCTCTATCTCCTCCAGGAAGCTGCACACTCCCACCAACTTCCTGCTCCTCTCTCTGGCTGTGTCAGATTTCTCTGTCGGGTTCGTCTGGGTTTTTATGATTTTCCTTATCAATGGCTGCTGGTTTTTAGGTGCAGGCTTGTGTGTTTTCCATTCTGTTTTAGGTTATATTGCCACCGCTGCTTCAATAGGAACTGTTGTGTTGATATCAGTTGATCGTTATGTGGCTGTTTGTGATCCAATGCACTATCAAACTAAAGTCACTAAAAACAGAGCAAAGATATGCATTGTCCTATGTTGGGCTGGTTCTACAATCTTTCATACTGTGTTGTTCAAAGATAATATTGAATATCCAGGTGGGTTTGATTACTGTGCTGGAGGGTGTACAGTTTATTTACCTCCTCATGCTGGAGTTATGGATCTAATTTTCTCTTTCATCATTCCAGTCAGCATCATAGTGGTCCTGTATGTGAGAGTGTTTATAGTGGCTGTGTCTCAGGCCCAGGCCATGCGCTCTCATGTTACAGTGGTGACACTTCAGAGTTCACAGAAGGTTAACAGGTCAGAGCTGAAAGCTGCTAGAGCTCTGGGTGTAGTGGTTGTTGTGTTTCTAATGTGTTTAACTCCATTTTACCTTGTTGTACTTACATCAGGGTTTGGAGTAAAAAATTTATCATCTTATATTTTTGTTACAGGTCTGTTTTTCTTCAACTCTCTGCTTAACCCTGTGATCTATGTGTTTCTGTATCCCTGGTTCAGGAAATGTGTGAAATGCGTTTTTTCTCTTCAGATCCTGAAGTCTGGCTCCAGTGAGGCCAAAATACTGTAAAGAGGAAAAGTCAGGGACAATGTGCTGCTGGGATTTAAAACAGTCACTGTAAAACTGTGGTGATGTGTGATGAATGTTTTTAGAGTTCTGTTTACTTTAGCCATGAATGAAAAGAAAACACCTGCTGATGGTTTGTTTCTAGAAAATTACATTGTATTTGATATTTTGAAGTCAAAACTGTTTATCATTATTAAAGTTAAAACTAACTTGGGGATATTTTACAGTGGCATGTTATTGTTTCAGAGGAAACTAATGTGCATTAATCACACAAACATTCTTGGTGGAGTTATTGATCTAATTTTCTCTTTCTTCATTCCAGTCAGCATCATAGTGGTTCTGTATGTGAGAGTGTTTATGGTGGCTGTGTCTCAGGCCCAGACCATGCGCTCTCATGTTACAGCAGCACAACTTTATGGTTCACTGAAGGTTAACAGGTCAGAGCTGAAATGTGTTTAACTCCATTTTACATTGTTTTACTTACAACAGGGTTTGAAGAGAAAAATCCATCATCTTACATCTTTGTTATTTGTCTGTTTTTCTTCAACTCTCTGCTTAACCCTGTGATCTATGTGTTTCTGTATCCCTGGTTCAGGAAATGTGTGAAATGTGTTTTTTCTCTTCAGATCCTGAAGTCTGACTCCAGTGAGGCCAACATACTGTAAATCTTATAACAATTTACTTATTTTGTTTATGTTTGGAGATTTGTAATGACTGTGAAAGCTGGTGGAGTGAACTAACCTGAAAAAAAAAAATGATATTTTTATGTAAAATTCTGAAGTACAGTCAGAAGTTGCTGATGTGGAGACAAATGTGCACCAATCACGTGGACAGCAGGTTGATTCCTGCAGAGTTCAATAAATGATAAAAATGATGAAACAAACACGTTTTATATATGAGTAAAAAACAAAGTGTTAAGTCAGTTAAAATTAGGCGGCAATTGTTTATTAGAAACAATGAAGTGAAGCAGTGGACTATCAAATATGATCAGATCACACTTTACATCTGTTGTTTACAGTGTTACTTTTAAAGATTTATGAAATAAAAACTATAACTGTGAAATAAAAGTGACTCGTGTCCTAATTTGTGGGAAAACACCACATCACACAGCTGTTCATTAATGTATTGACTTGCAGTCAAATGTACAGATGAACAGAATAACACAATATGAATAAACATTTCACAACAGTTTCATTTATCTCAGTATAAACCACCAGTAAAAACATTAGTTTTTTTGGTGGAGGGGGATTCAAACTCAATAAAGTCTGTACAGTACAGACTATAAGATATAAAATAATTAATCCCACAATGAGGAACATTTATAATCATTGACAATGAAAAAAAAAAAAGACACCTGTGTGCAGTTGGAAATATGATGTTGTGCAAAAAGGTGAAAAAGTGTAAAGTGTGACTGACAATAAGAAGAGATAGTAACAAAGGAAAACAATGCTTTGAAATAAAAAATAATAATTCATAATTAAATATGTATGAACTCAGTTAGCCTTATTGAGTGTGTGAGTAGACAGCACACTGGTGTGCAGTATGTAGTGCAGGGCTATTCAACTACATCTTGCTGTGGGCCATAATGTTGGAAGGCTATGGTTTGTGGGCCAGACATTCATGGAACAGTTGCTCTTTTTTTGCCTTTTCTGCACATGCTGTCAATGGTCTTTTTTTTTAAATCGCAAATAAATGAACTAGTGCAGTGCCCGTTGCAAGTATGCATTCACATAGTGGGAGGAGCTTAAGTAGAGTTGTCAATTATGGACAAATGAGTATGTGTTTTGAAGGTTGAATGTACAAATAGGTGTACATACTCTGTACTCTGTAGTGTTATAAAGGGGTATATTTGCAGGTGCAAAGTAAAATAGTGTGAGTGAGATTTACCTGGTTTAATTCTATGGGACATGAACATGATAAATGTGTTTGTTTTTTTCACTCATTTTTATATTTTTTTTTTGTTTGGTGTATTTTTCTGTAATGTATGTTTTTTGGAGTCATGTGTATTTTTGTATCTGTCTTTATTATTTATTATTTATATTATTTATTATATTTTTTGTATTTTTGTATCTTTTTTGGTGTAGTTTTATGTATTTCTGTTGTCATTTTGTGTATAAATATTTATTTTTGTGTGTTTTGAGTCATTTTCATATTTGTTGTTGTTTGGTGTATTTTTATTATTATTTTTGTATTTTTTTTGGAGCCTTTTTGTATATTTTTGTGCATTTCTTTTCTTGTTTTGTGTACTTTTTGTATGAATATTGTATAGTTTTTTTGGTTTTCTTTTACTCATTTAGTTTATTTTTATTATAAATACTGTGTTTGTGTGTGTGTGCGTGGTGTATGTGCCTGTCTACCTCCATCTCCGTGCATTATCTCTCACACGCACGTCATGCATGTAATCCGTCCAGGTTGTTGAGAAATTTAAAAAAAAAAAAGAGACAAGGAAGTACCACAAAAAATAAACGTTTTGCAACGCCAAAGTCGCAAATTCAGCATGTATATCCTGGTGTAGTGCACGCACGCGCATCAGCCGTGTGTGTGTGTGTTTACATTGTAGCTGCTTGCATCTTAACACATAGAATAATAAAAGAAGAAACACTCACCCTTGCACAGAACAAACAATAATCGTAGTGGAGCCGTGTTGTGGACCCTTCCGCTCACAAAAACGTTACATTCCTCTGTATGAAGAAGCAGAATGTTTGTGATATGATTGGCTAATGGCCGTCAGCAAAGCCGCCACCCACAGTCATGGAGACGGAAGAGGAAGTGACGTCTTAGTGACGATTTAAAGGAAGTATGGAATCACAGGAATAATATTAAATAACTATGAAATATTAACTTAAATGACTTTTAGCGGTAGAAAAACGTTGTTAATATTGAACTTTTTTTTTCTTCTTTGAACCCAAACAAACATGCGACACAGTGACGTTATAAACCCGGAACCGGAAGTAGCGCTTTTCAGGCTTTTACCTAAAACAGGTATTTGGGACCAATGTGTCTAAGATTAAGCCCAGTACGAGTTTATCCCACAGCCCTAGGCCAGTGCATCCATGACCAATGTTTTTGGAAGAACTGCTTCTGCGAACCCAGGCTCCGCCCCGGGCTCATAGGTGCAGCCAGACCAGCAGCAACAACGGGAGCCAAGCTCCAGGCCACCCCCCTCATGAGCGAGAAGCCCCTCCTGACGCCCTAGAGATCTTAGGTCCAGAAGCAGCCACTACCCCCACACACACACCCGAGAAAGCCTCAAGGAGCCAAGGCTCAAGGACCATAGCATTAGAATTAGCCTAGCATTGGGCTAACATTAGCGTTAGCCTAGCATTAACATTAGCCTAACAATAGCATCAACCTAGCATTAGCTTTAACCTATCAATAGCATTTACCTAGCATTAACATTAACAAGTGCAGTGGCCATAAGATGTATGTATATATTTATCACTGTAATATAGGCTAGCATACATCTGCAGAGAGAGAGAGAGAGAGACAAAGGTAGAACTAAAAATGAACTTTCTCTTGTTGATTCTTGATTTTTATTTTCTCCATTTTGCCATTGAAAGAAGCCATTAAATCTCAATATAACTTCCCTAATCAATCAATCTTTATTTGTATATCACCAATTTATTAACACGTGTTATCGCACAAAACTTCACAGAACGCAGGTCAAAGACCTCACTGTTTGTTATCTAATTATTTCATGACTTTGATGATTTAGACCCACATTACATAAATACATTTAGTCATGTATTGTTAAATGTTAAAATATCAGATTTAATTAAAAGTTTCTTATGTGAGGTGGAATTGCTAGCTAAAAGGTCCAACCCTCCTCCTTTATCCGGGCTTGAGACTCTGAGAGAAGCTATGACATCATCATCAGCAAAGTAACTTGCTTTATTTGAGGAACCTGTGACATTATCTACAATTTTCTGAACATTGAGTTAATCTGCAAAGCTGTATTTAAGAAATAATTTATGAATGGTGTCATTGCAGTCCAAACAAATCTGATGTTGCATATCCTTGAACCAAGCAGCAGCCATGTTGAAAGTCTCAGCTCTGTCTGTCCCTGAACCACAGGATTCCTTGTATTTATAGATAGATGTAGCATTAGCATTAACCTAGGAAAGACATTCATGTAGCAAAAAATGTTAACCAGTTAGAAGTCCAGTTTAAATAGTAGTATGTGCAGAGTCGGCTCTACCCAATGTGGAGCCCAAGGCAAGATTTTCTTTGGCGCCCCCCCCCCCTCCACCCCAAATGAGATATACCTAACCAAAAAAATTAATAGATCTGTTTTTATCATTGTCTTTAATGTATAACTCAACATGTTACAAAATATAGATGCTTAAAAATGAGAAATAATAAAAATCAAATATAACATCAATATTTTTACCACAAATAAATAATCCAGTGAATACATAATAATAGCAATAATGTATTATAGGTACAAAAATTTACATAAAATTTTAATAACCACAACTATTTGCAAACTATGTATAAAAAAAAGGCATTTTACAGGCTGAGACATCTAGTGGTGATTTTTATTACTGCATCCACTGGTGTGATAAACTATGCCACTATGTACTCAACCTCACCTACTACAGCTGTGCTTTCCTATATTTTACATTGTTATACATTGTTAGTGTCTGCAGGCTCGTCTAAACTCTTTCCTGTGTCTCGTCTAACATTAACATTGAATTTAGGCCTTTTTAGTCATTTATTTCTGAAGTTTTGCTTGTTTTAAAATTTGAATTTCACCTTTTGGTGTATTTTAAAGAGATGTACCTCAAATAATTATTGATGGATGAGAAAAAAGTCTGTGCGCATGTAAAAAAATAAATAAAAAAAAATCTGTGACAGATGATTGTTCATATCTACAACGTTGTTCTCCTGAAGCTGTTTGATGTCAGACAGTCCACAGTTAGTGATTTGCGTCATTAATGACGTCATTTCAACATGGCACCGCACAGACTCAAAAATGGTAAACTTAAAAAAAGTTAATAAAACAAATATGGTGCAAAATAATGTGTTTTGTTAGACATAGATCTCCTAATGAGGACATTTCAAAGGTTTTAGGCCACATTTGTAAAAACAGTGGAGGATCCATTTAAACAACCAAACAAAAGTTCAGTGATTTCAGGGAAATACATGAAAAATTCAAAAATAGTTCAGTGACACAAGAAACTGAATTCTGGTCATAAAACAGTCCAAATGACACATGAACATTTAAATAAATAATAAATTATTTCCATGTATAAACTCCACAAACAGGTCTAAAATAGGAACAATTTCAACTTCAAGTTGAACAACATGTTAAACACGCATGTAAGTGTGGTACAACCAAGTGTGTTATCCTTTCATGATTTAAAGTGAAATCACAGTTACTCAGTTGACAAAAGATCGTTTTTGAGGCTCAAAACTCTCGATTTTAACTTCCCACCTTCCAGGACCATCAAGACTTTTGGATGAAGTCACAAGTGTTGGTGAAGTTTTTATGGTAACTCAGGTGCAGTGCATAAATTAGTCAGAAAAGCACGACATACTCTTCAGCTAGGGTGGAGAACTCCACAACTATGTTACCCTCAAGCACAACAGCAAAAAGAAAAAAAAAACAGTGACTGTACATTTGCAACAATTTCATCTCCACTCAGTAAGATGGTTTTCTGCAGAGAACTGCAATGTAAATATAGATGAGACAAAATGAAAACCTAATTTAATCAGGAATGTGAGGAGAAATGAACTTTAAAGTGCAGAACCTTCTCCTTTTGAAAATAAACAGTGCAAATGAATGAACCAAACCATTAATCACTAAGAGTCTGAAAACTAATCAATGACCAGGAAATAATATCAAACATTTGAAACATTTAGAAGTAAAATTAATCCCAACCATTGATAATATTTTCCTTACTTATGGGTTTATGATGTAAATGTAATTTATTATTGGCTGGTGACAGAGAGAAACCTAGAGCTGAGATAGATTTGTATTTACAAACAATGCATAAAAATATTCACTTCTAAAATTAGGAAAACTTGAACATTTCCCCAAATCTATTCTAAAAGGCTGCTATAAGGTGGAAGATTGAGAAACAAGTGCTGGAGCGAGTGGGTCATGTGATCAAATGGGAAATGATAGACTGATGAAAGCAATGGTGTTAGGGTGGAATAATAAGTTGGAAGGATGTGAGAAGAAGAAGAAAACGATGCTGTATATGAAGAGAATGATGAATGAGGCGGGGTTTGACTGGACTGATGTGGAGAGGTTGTGTGGTGACAGGAAGTAATGGAAGGTATGGTGAGGGAGAGAATGGAGCATTTGTACAAATGGGAGTGTCAGAAAGGACCTGAGTATGTGTGGGTGACAGTGAACTTAGAATGAAAGGAATGAAAGGAGAGTGATTGACTTAGTGTGTAGGTATGAGGGGTGTGGGAAGGTCTGCTGGAGTAAGGCAGGTCTGACCAATCATCAGAAGAATATGTATTAAGTGGCTGAGGAGAGAGTGAGATATGAGTGTAGGATGTGTGGAATGAGTGTGGAAACAGAAGGTGAGAGAGTGATTCATGAACGGACATGTACGGGGGGTGAGAGGGTGGTGGATGGGAGGAGACAGTGTGGATAATTTATGGAAACTATGCGAGACATAGAAGAAGATGCAGAGTAAATGGCCTTTGAGTGGGGGGTGGAGTGGAGGTGGGTGAAGGGGAGGATGGGGGTGTAGAGGCCAAAGCGTTGGTGGAATGAGAGCGAGAGGGAGGACTTCCGTGTGCCCGGGGTGCCAGAGGGAATTGTTGGTTACCAACATGGAGAGGCACCAGAGGAGCTGCATGGTGTGGGACCCTGGGGGCAGGGCAAGCCCCCGACGGGGACCGACGGCCCAAAATCAAAACGGAAATGGAATGGATGAATGTAAGAAGTAAATAAAATCAGGCTTTCCACACAAGCAAACGTTAATCTGGTGTTAATATGAGGGGAAAAACAGAGATTTTAACTGTGGCTCAGACAGAAAAATGTGTCCAATCCTCACCCTGCAGTAATCTGATCAATAATCTGATCAAATCAACCTGTTACATTGTTTATCAATGAAGGCATTTCAAATAAAAAGTGCACTTCATCATTTTCACTGATTTCAATAACATTTACAAGCGTTGGGAAAACTCCATGTTCAGTGATTTCTAGACATCCCCAAAAATAATGACATCATGGCCCCGCCTCCTTTGCTTCAGACCTCTTTCATTCACAGATTACGTCCTTTTGGTTGATTTACGTGCGGTGGGCATGTCAGGAACCTGGACCGGAGAATACGTGCATCACTGCATACGCCTAAAAAAGCGCTTAAGAAGAATAGTAATAATCAAATAATAAGAATCCTTTTGTGTCATTATTTGCATGTTTGATATTGAAGTCATCCAAAAGTAATCACTTACTCTATCACATAATATAGTGATAAAGTAAGTTATTGATTCCATTTTTAACAGGTTACTTGTAATTGTACTGATTTTATTTTTTAAAGTAGCTCTCCCAATCCAGTGGATCATTGAATGAAGTGGTTCCAAACGTGAAAAATTAAAAACTCCGAGGTCCCCTCATAGCAAAAAAATGTAAAAAAAAAAAAGTGTAACCTTTCTTGAAAAAAAAAATAAAAAACACAAACAAAAAAATTGTAATATTCTTCAAACCTCATTGAAACAATTTACAATTTGTAATCACATATTTCATATCAGTAATACAGCTTTCTATTAATAAAGTGCTTATTGTTTATGATTCATTGAATTGATTTGACGAGTACAGTGTCTGTCAGAAGTATGTATTCATGTGGGAGTTTAAGTAGAGTTGTCATTTATGGCCAAATGAATATGTGTTTGAAGGTTGGATTTACAAAAAAAATGTGTACATAATCTGTAGTGTTATGAAGGGGAATATTCGTGGGTACAAAGTAAAATAGCGTGTGTGATTTCACTGATTTAATCCCATGGGACATGCACATGATGAATTGATAAATAAAGTTTGTACCAAAGTGGTGGTTTAGGTAGAATCTGATTAAAGACATAAATTCATACAAATAATAATATTTATTTAACATTTCTTAGTGCAGGGGTGATTATTATGTGTGTGTGTGTGTGTCAAAGCTAATGATGAATGGCTTCTTTTCTTGGGAAAATCCTTTTTAGAATTTATTCTTTCTTTCAATAATTTTCCATGACAAGTTCAGTTTGACAATCTGAGAGACAATCTCAGTCAATAACTTGAGTAAGTAATAGTGTCTGATACAGTAATGTCAATACAAATATAGTTTATTCTCCAAAAACATGATTATAATAAAAGTCAATACAAAAAGTGATAATTTATTTTCCAAAAAAACATGATTATAATATACATTGTAATAAATAACAGTTAACCTAATGTAACTTTACATTAATAAACTGTTGTATTTTATAATCACTCCTCAGTGGGAGCAGTCTCACACACACACACATCAGAAAACACACACAGTGACATCGACGCTCTCACACCAGAGACAAACTGTGACACAGTGACGTCATGAACCTGGAACAGGAAGTAGCACGCTCCATACCGCGCTCAATACCAAGAGGGAAAAATTAAATAAACGTTTTGCAACATCACATTACTCCAAAATTACAGATGAACACACTTAGTGTGTGTACAAGCTTTGATAAAGTTTCAGGTTGAACAGACGCCACACACACACACACACACACACACACACACACACACACACACACACACACACACACACACACACACACACACACACACACACACAGGCACATACACACCCACAGACAGACAAAGAGAGCATCTATGATTTATTAGGTCGATGTTAACATCACTTATAAGAAAACTAGAACGGATGAACACGAGATCTTTAATGTTAAAAAAATAAAAATAAAACCATGATTTTTCTTTTATGCTGCTTGAAAATTGGAGGACATGACCAGTACACTAACTTCAGCTATAGTTAATCACCTGCTTCATTTATTAAAAACAAGGTGGCAAATCATATCAAATGCATTAATTATTCAATATTAATTATTAAATAATCAGACAAATTGAGTTTTAATTCACATTCTATATATTTTTTGAAAGCATAATTAAGTAGAGATTCAAGGCTGATGGGCTGTTCCTATTAGAACATCATCAAGTGTGTGAGGGAACTTCCACTGACTTTTTCAGCCCTTCTTGTTCCTTTTCAGTAAGTTTCATCTCCACAGACGTATTGTAAGGGAATTACCCAGAGTTCATTGCATTGTGATGTATGTCAAGAATCTCCTGGTAAACCAGCTGGAGGCGTTTTAAAAGCCACGTGAAACGAGTGAATAAGTAACAAAAACATTGGAACATAGTGATACATTTGGACAAATACCATATAATTCATCTGTTGTTACAGTTAAAGGTAAAATCACTTTTTGTGTCTTTGTTGCTCCTGTTATACAGGAGATTATATTGACAGTTTATATTGAGATATGTTTAAGTTTTTAGTGTTTTAAAAGAAACCAAGAAAGTACAGGTTTAATGTGTGTGTAAATCTATGTGTGTATATGTTTATATTTGTGTAATTGTAGATATGTCATTATAGATATATTGTGTATAGTCTAAGTTGTTGTATTGTGCTTCACATGCTAATGTGACAGTGAGTGGCTTTGCTTTGTAGTTTGTTTCTTTTTTGATTTGTGTAAATTTGTTTATTATCTCTTAGTAACTTTTTATCACTCGACTAAAATGCAGTTTGGGAAAAAAAAAATAAGAATGAGATTGTAAATGACTCCAATAGTATCAGTAGTGCACTGGCTCCATCATGTAGCCTATAGGGAGGTAAATACATTTATGACACTTTTAATGCATAAAATAAACAGTAACTGAACAGTGAACCCTGAAGTTTTTTCCTCTGAGAACAAAACAAAACTAACAAAATGTATTTACTGGACACAGAAATAACACTGTCCCATTTTATTTCTAGTGCTTCAAGCCCTCACATCCTCCATCACTTTCCAGGTGACATCAGACCAGTCCTCCAGGAATGGTCCCAGTCCACCAGGAATGGTCCCAGTCCTCCTCCAGGAATGGTCCCAGTCCTCCAGGAATGGTCCCAGTCCTCCAGATGAGCTACTCTGTGTCTGAGTTTAACTGACTCTGTGCTGTTAAAGCATCCTTGTTGTTCTGCTGGTTCTCCTACACTGAGTTCTAATCACTGCTGGTCACATGGAAAGTTTACAATCTATTCACATGGTCCAACCTGTGGAACAGCACATCTATACTGTAGCTCTACCACCACCTCCTGGCTCTATATAGATACTACATTTACCTGCACTTATGACAAGATGTTTAACTGATAATATCATCTGTTTTACTGAAATGATTGATTCTCAATATTTAATGGTTTCACAAACCAAAAGGTTGTTTTCTGCACTAATTTACTCTTAAACCAGCAGCTGTTTTCAGACAGAGAATCTGTAAATTAACATCTTTAAGCATGAAACTAATAATGTAAGTTTAGTAGAGTTTACTGATGTTAGCTCAGGTATGTAGCCTGTGCTACTAAAACTATCTAAACAGAGGCTCATTTAGCTTTTTAAATACTTTAAAGTGACTAAATAAACTTTTTAATAAGTCTATGAATGAGACCTTTCAGTTTCCTGTTTATTTATTTTTTCCTCTCAACAATGTGTAGCTGTCACAGAGCCATCCAGATAGAGCTGTTATTATATTCTAATTCTACCATAAACTGTCATAAATGTATCTACATCGTCTCCTTCAAAAACTCTAAACCCAACCTGGCAACAAAGCTGTTGTTGACTTGTCCTGTGTTATATGTGTAGTTTATTTATTGTTTGATTTAGGCCCATTTATTTATTTATTATATAGAATTAGATTAAATCAATAACATTGATCTTTTCTGATTTCCATCAACAGGATTTTCTTTTCCCAAAATGTTTTTCCTACAATTCTCCTCATAACTCAACTGTGAGTGAAGGCCTCAGTGAGAATTGAACTCACGACCACTGGTTTACAAGACCAGTGCTCTAACCTCTGAGATATGAGGCCCTCTGTGTGTGTGTGTGTGTGTGTGTGTGTGTGTGTGTGTGTGTGTGTGTGTGTAGCACTTCACCATAAACGTGAAACCAATACTGCCTGCCTAGCTGTTTACCATCATGACTCAGGAGTTTTCACTGCATGAAAATTCCTGAGTCACTGTTTGCTGTGACCACACCAAATAAAACATGGAAAGGTAAATTACAAAGATGAATCCAAAGTTAACTTCTGACACAAACTCTCTACACCATAGACTGTAAACACACATCTCCACTACGCATCCTCAAGTTGCCTTCACTGACTGCCAACGCTGTAGGAATTAGGAACATCAACAACGGACACATCCAACAATCAGCAGAGCTGTTACAATATGAAGCTATTATGCTAACAGCTAACTTATATGATACTGTGCAGTAACATAACAGCTGTATATGTGTTTGTTGTGTCTATCACTGCATGATGCAGAATTACTGCATTTGTTTGTCTAGGAAATAATTTTCAACAAATTGAATTAAAGTCATACATTACATGAAAGACATGCCGACACAGCAAAAATAACTAATAATTAACTATGGAGCAAGTTATTACGTAAAACATCTACTTTATGGCACTTTTTTCCTGTAATTTTATAATTAATTTAAAACCAGAATCAGGAAAACAGAAAAACCAGAAACAGGAAAAAAATAAAAACCAAATACAAAAAAAAGGTTTATTTCTGATTGGTTTTAAAATCAAAATAACAATGGTAACACATGATATCATTTTGTTTGTTTGTCTTTTTTACAAAGTGCAGTTGATTCTATATCTATATCATAAAAAATCTATGACTGCAGGTGACAGATAGAACACATTTTTGTGGAGGTACATCTTTTAAATTAACGCATGCCTCGAGATGCGTTCAAAGTCCCTGAAAAACCCAGAATTTGTAAATATCCCCACACAGCCCTGACACCCACGTGAAAACAAAAGAGGACATTTTAAAACCAGACGTATGGTCACCATACATGTCATCATTATTTAATAATGAATGGAAAAAATAAAAATGCAGTGTTATAGTTTGGTCACATGGGGAAGATTTATAAAGTTTTATTATTATGAATATATGGACTTAGGGCGCACGGTGGATTACTGGTTAGCACGTCCGCCTCACAGCAAGAAGGTCCTGGGTTCAAGCCCTGGGGTGGACACTTGGGTCCTTTCTGTGTGGAGTTTGTGCTGCGTGGGTTTCCTCCGGGTACTCCGGCTTCCTCCCACAATCCAGAAAACATGACTGTAAGGTTGATTGAAGTCTCTAAATTGCCCGTAGGAGTGAATGAGTGAGTGGTTGTCTGTCTGTGTTGCCCTGTGATGGACTGGCGCCCTGTCCAGGGTGTACCCTCGCCCAGCGCCCTATGAGAGTCGGAGATTGGCACCGGCAGACCCTCGCGACCCTGATAAACAGGAATAAGCGGGTATGAAAATGGATGGATGGATATATGGACACATCTGTAACCTTTGCACACCCAGAAACACAATATATTATGACTGTAAATATCATGTCTGCTATTAAAAACTGTATATTACAATAGTTAGCATATTAGCACACACTTAGCTATAATAGAGCTTTTCATCTGTAAACCCTTCTTAGAAACCAATGATCACACAATAAAGTTTCATTGCATTAATCTGTGACCTTTGACAAATAAACAGTGGTTGCAAATATCAAACTACTTCTGTGTAACTCTATTGTAGTCCAGTCATCACATTTATAAACTATCTTAGTCATCTAGGATCTGTGCACCCTCAGAAAATCAGCTGCTCACATTATTTTGACCTGAAATCATCTGATTTTCCACCGTTTGTAATTCTTCTCCAGTCTGCATTGACTCCTCCCACCAGAGCGTCATGTTTAAGGGAAGAAGAAAATGAAAATGGATGATTTATTATTCATTTTATTTATGAGTTAAAAAATGCAGCTATATTCTGAAAATGAAAAATTATTTCTGTTAATGGATTTTAAATTGAATTATGGTACAGATATACTTCCATAGTTTATACAGTTGACGTAGCGTTCTTATTCTCTATTACAAGTTCACAGAGAAGCTGCAGTGTTTGCAACTGTCGTCACCTAAAAAAGACAAACAAACAAAACAATAAAATATGTTGCCATTGTTATTTGGATTATTATGATTTTAAAATTTAAAAATCAGAAATACACCGTTTTTTTTCTGTATTTTGTTTTTTCCGTTTTCCTGTTTCTGGTTTTAAATTAATTTAAAAAAATTAATAATTTGGTTTTGAAACAAAATAACCAAAGAATGAAGGGTACATGGATTCAAACATGATCTAAATCATATTAATTTCTGAGTGTTGTTATCTGTTGATAACGCTCTTGGTTCAGTTCATTAGTTCTAACCTGATAAGTTAATAATAAATGAGTGTTCAATGAACACGCCCTCTGAAGCTGTT